>NC_137644.1:20303212-20440153 GCF_963383615.2 Lipophrys pholis | reverse complement strand
CTGGAATCGCCTGACCACCCCGGCTGCTCTCCGTTACTGCTGGAAACACAAGACGCCCCCCTGCTGAGACCCGCAGCCTCTAAACCAGCTTCCTATCACACTATTCCCACCACCACTGGGAGGTCAGAGGTCATCTGTGTAGTGGGGGAGTAAAGGGCCTCCTGCCCCCCCCGATGGGCTCCTGCTGAGAGCGCCAGTGGAATCAGCATCGATCCTGTGTGAGCTTTTATTTATGGACACGAGCGAGGCTCGTATAAATCCCAGCGTGGCCGCCGACACTGAGAGGCAACCTCCTGTCAGAATGCAGATGGAGGATAAATTCTGGCTTCTCTTTCAGTTTTGCTTTTTGGTGGATTTTGGAAGGAAACGTTCTGCTTGCTGGCCAGAAGCAAAATGTGTTTGTGTGCCAGACGGTTTCTGCTCGTTTCCTTTGTTTAGTTGTTGTTGAATTGTTCTGCCTCCACCTGGTGACGGATGCTGACTCCAGGCATTATGGTTCTGTTCTGGTCGTTTCATTGTATGCCTCTCATCTTATTCTTGCTCACACACAGTATCTCACAAACACTCGTACAATTTGCTCCTTGACTCCCACGTGAGGATTAACTGATAACATTTGGGAATTTGTAGGAATACCTTGTAGGAATACCTTGTAGGAATACCTTGTAGGAATACCTTGTAGGAATACCTTGTAGGAATTACTGAAAAGGCATCAATGTTTGCTTTCCTCCCTGGAATTCCACAATTAGGTTGTTGTGGCCGGTGACCTCATGTCTGACAAATCTTTATACATCCTTAGTACCTTTCATTTCATTGCTCGCCAGTCTTCAGTTCATATAAAACGACTCTGGACAGACATTAGTGTCAGCTGTAACTCTGTTGGCTGGCAGAGCGGTAATTCTAGTTCTGCTGTATGAGTTCATAACCGGCACAGCAAAGGATTATGGGTGCTGTCGTACCGTTGGAATTCATATTAAACCATATCCGTTATGTATGATTTCATGCTGAGCGGCTTGCATGAGTGGATGTGAGACGCGGAGGTTTCCTGAGTCGGAGGAGGTGCATCCTGGGAAGTTCGCTGCTCACCTTCCTCTCAGATTTCTCCTCCTCCTGGGAAGTCGACCTCATGCTGAACCGGACGTCGGACTCGCTCAGGCCCAGATTGGATTCTTGTCCAAACACTCAGCACAGATAAGAACAAGGTCCTGAAATGCTTGTAGACCTGTGTGGTAAACTGTACTGTGATGAGACCGATAAGAGGAGTGACAGCAGTAGATTTCACTGCGCAGTAGGAGAACTCCCTGCTAAACCAAACCAAACAGTTCTAATGACGTCTTCTCATCTGACACACCGTTTGAGCCGGGCAGGATAACTGTCTGCTCCTGATTGTGGCCATTTGCACCAAACAAATCATCTTTATAAATAAGAAAACTAAACCTTTGTGAAAGTTGAACTTTTTTGTCAGTGTGGTTGGATGAAGCTTCACGTCTTGGGTCCGTCCAGCTCCGGCCTCCACACAGTCCCGTTCCCATCGCAGCGAGCAGAGCTGGAGTCTCGCCAGAAAAACATCAATACCACAGTGAAGCAATCACAGATTGGTGTCATGGCTGTGGGACTCTCTGGAAAACAGTTGATTACAGTCACAGCCTGCATCTGCACACAGACGACTACCAAAGGGTGAAAATAGTGTGCGCAGTGGAAAGAAGCGGATAAATGCTGTCAAATCGACTTTCTAAGTTTGGCTGGTTTCTCTGTATGTGCATGTTGCTTTAAACAGATTATGTGGGAGCCCAGGGCGAGACAAAGTGTTTGTGGATAAGCACAGACTTTTTGGAGATTACATTTGCATTTCCTGCGTGAGGCTTTGGCTTTAACTCACTGTGGCGTTCTGAATGACTGCAGTTTGGAATCTCCTTCTTTAGGTTCAACGTACAAACAAAGACCAGTGACTTGGAAGGACTCGTCATTCATGTCCATTCTAAGTGTGTGCTGTTAATGTAGGACGTGTGCTCTTCAGGCAGTAGATTGAGCATTCCATCACTGTCTTGGTTCCGGCTGCTCGTGCTGATTACTTTGGCCGTCAAGAGGCAATAATGTTATATAAGGCTTCACATTCAGACTCGGGCACATAGTTGTGTGTCTATGAAGTTATCGGCCAAAATATCAATGAGGCATTGAGTTTGGCTTTGGTTTGTGGTTTGGCTGTAGTTGTTGATTTTTTTTTTTTTTCCACCATGTTTGATCAAATACAATATAGTCATGGCACGAGCCATTGCACAGCTTATTGCAGTATATGAGGCAGTTCAACCTCCTACGATTGCCTTCAGTGAGACCACAGCTGCTATGAAATCACCTCTTCTCACTTTTTCGGCCCCAGAGCGTGAAGATTTTGTTCAGACCTGCCCGACTGGACCGTAGTTCGACCCAAACCTCTATGACGATGAAATAAAAATGCCTGAAATGACTCTTAGTCTGCCTCATAGGCACGTTTTACCACCGCCATGTCGACCGACCGCCATGTCGACCGGCCGTCATGTCGACCGGCCGTCAGGGACGGTCAATGGTCTATCTGATACCATCAGTAGATGTTCTGGTGTCCCGTCTGCTCCTGGACCAGAGGGAAAACTCTCAGCTATTAAATAAATGTTAACATAAATCTTATAATAGCACCTTTTTCCATTTTTCTTTAAGTTTGACTTTTTTTCCCCAAAAACTGAATTTCCATACATCATGGAAATCTTAAATTAAATCTTTAATGTTGTAGTCAAGACCACATAACCCAGGACCAAGTGGAGGGCAGAGAGTGACCAGACCAAGTCAAAACCAAGACCAGGACCAGACTGAGTCCGGGGACTAGGACCAGCCTGGAGTTCTACACCACCACCATAGTCACTGTCATCTTTTCTCACATTTCTTTGCATGGTTGTTTGGCTCATAGGAAAATGATTAAAGTCATATTTATCACATCTGATCATTATTTAGTCATTTTCACTGTATAGATATGATTCATTAGTGTGAGGTGGTTAATCCCTGATGCTTCCTGTAGCAGTTCCAGATTAGGATCATTGGATGAACTGAAGCTCCCATAGCTTCACCCCTGTCTTGACAGTTTAGTTGTATATTTCTGGGTATTTGTTGGTCCCTTTCAGACCTCTCCTCCTTTCTTTTACTGCACACTCCCAATGACACAGTGTGATAGGTGCTATAATGGTGATTTATCCTTAACATGCATTTAAAGTGTCAGCCATAGCTGACGCCGGCTCACATGGCTGAAACAGAAATGTCAAGGCCGTATCCTTCCCCTCTTCCTTTTCCTCTCTCAGGTTTGACACTGAGTGAACGGCTGCAGATTGTCTGAATTGGAGCGCTAATTGGATTGTCATATTTTGACGCAGGGGAAAACAAGTGCGGAGAATCAGGCTCTTGTTTGACTCTTCAATCCTCGTCTTCGCCCAGTGAGATTTTACTTTTCTTTTTTTTCTTTTTTTTTTGCCTCGCGGCTAGTCGGAGCTTAAGCCCTAATCTCCCCACAAGTACATGAAAAGAAAGCGGCTATCGCTCCTTTGGTTTTCTTCCCCCTCCAAACAGATCAACCCCCCCCCCCCCCCCCCCCCCCCCCCCCCCCCCCCCCCCATCTTCTGCTCTGCGCTGTCAGAGGAAGCTACTGTTGCATTTAGAAAACCACAGCCCGGGACCATAAGTCATTTTTTACAGCTGCCTGTAGGGCCGTATAATCCCCAGCCACCGCCCTCCTCACACACACACACACACACACACACACACACACACACACACACACACACACACACACACACACACAGACGGACGGACAGTGGAAGGTCAGGTCAGCGGAGTGGGGGTTCTGCCTCGATAACAAACATCAGGGTCCCGCGGGACGAGGGGCCGGCGGCGGTGTGAATGCACCGTTAAAGGGACAGCAAGTGTCAAGAAGGGAAAGTATCTGGCAGCACAGGATTCATGGACTGAGAACTATGGCAAAGGTTAAGGTTTGTGCAAGATAAGGCGAATCGTTGGCGCTTGTATTTCTGGTAAGTGGTAAGAGAGAGAACCTGGCAGGATCAGAGGAGGAGGACCAACATGTCACCCTGGAAGAAGCCATCAGTTCATTCTCCATTTGTGCTCAGAGAGAAATCCCTCGCCATGTAATGTGCTTTTACCTTTTGAGGCTTATCCAGCAGCGCTGGAGGTGGGACGGCTCGGCGCTATGGGGGAGATCGCCGGGCTGAATCTCATCCTGTGTCAGCAGAAGGAGTCCTGGTAGGTCAGATCTGACACTGACTGCCGAGGAGGCATGAGGCCTGCGGTGAGGGTTAGTGGTGGGGGGGGGGGCAGGTCCTCCTCTCTACAGGAGCCATTATCAGACAGGAACATGGCTGCTTCAAGTGCTGGAAGATTAGGATTATCACCCATGTACTTGAGGAGGACGACCGCTTGGAGCTTCTCGGCGCTCGCGCCCTTCAGCTCTGTTCATCACAACCTCAGTGTCGCAGTAATGTGACTCAGAACGCTGGTTAAAGTTGTGAAGCGCAGAGGGAATGAAAATCTAAAGTTAATGATTGTTTGGGAGACTTTAAGTACTGAGTCTCTGGAGGATCTTCCCCGAGGCGTCTGAATCTTCCTGCTGCTCACTTCACTTCCTTCTTTGGGACTCCGAGTTGTTCACCAGCCAAAAGTGAGATTTAATCTCCCCGGCAGTTTGTGGTTTTGGGGTTTGGTTTCCTGAAATACTTCCATTAAAAGGTGATCAAGGGGAATCCTAATCCCACGCCCAAAGCAACTCAACTGGTACGCTAAGCCTAAGTGGGTCCCACCACTTCGCAAAACAACCTAATTTCAGGCACACATATCCCTAATCTCCCTCATTCTCTTAATACTCACTTAACTCATTCCTCTTTATGGACACATGTGAGAGCAGGGATGTGGACCGACTGGTAAACAGAAACCTCCCCTCTGCAGATTAACTCTTCATGCGCCGCTCCCGTCCGCTTCAGCGGGTGAAATAAACCTTCACAGCTTAATGGGAGGTTTTCGTTGTTTTCTAAAGCGGCACAGAAAAGCCATTTTTGACAAACAGCTGCTTGTGAAACGACTCCATGTAGTGAAAGTGCATCCATAGTATTTGATCATTGTCACATGATTTTGGCATAAATCATCGATCAGCAATATTTGTCTGGTCCTGACCTGCATTCCTCTGCCTCTGGTTGGTTTCATGTCATCATTTCGATGCATTTAAGAGTTTCGAAGAGAAGAGTTCAACCTCAATAGCCCTGAGATCAGCAGAGGCTGAAGAGGAAGTTAATCTACAGTATTAGAATTACAGTTAAACTGTTGGAGCTCCATCATGTCTTCAGTCTTCAAGTTTGTCGCAGTTTTTCTGCTCTTTTCCTCCCAATTCAGTTCAACTTTATTTATATAGTGTCGAATACAAAAGAAGTCATTTCAGGGCACTTTTACAGAGAAAACCCAACAACCAGGGAACTGGTCCAAACCTCAAGCAAACAAATGTAAAGTGTTCAGAGGAAGATCCCTGAGGTCAGACTCAGGCCTCCTTTAGACTGAAACTATTTCAAGTGAAAACGCAGAACTTCCGTTGTGTTTTGAGATTCTGTTTAACGGCGCCGCTGCTCAGAGACTCTGAAAACACAACTTTTTGAGAACGGCTGAAATCTTTTAGAAAATGGACCGACTCCGCGGCGGTGTGAACGAGTGAAGACTTCCTGGAAATGCTCCGTTCCAGGAAGACGGCAGAACACTGCTACTGAGCATGCTCGCCACGGCTGGAGTAACTAGTTCCTCTGCACATGCTCAGTAGAGACAATCAGAACAAAGTTTCCTCCAGAGTCACGACTCCCAGTACATCTTCTCCTGGACTTTGTAGTTTTATTTTGATAGTCACCGTAATAACCATGCAACTTGGTGGTTTGTCCACTAGAATGTCCGATTGATAGAATGTCTATTGTTGATTAGATAATAATGATGATATAGGTGGATAGATAGATAGATAGATAGATAGATAGATAGATAGATAGATAGATAGATAGATAGATAGATAGATAGATAGATAGATAGATAGATGTGTGCATGCTTTCATTGGATAAACAGCGCCAACTTGTGGCCTTACATGCCAGGTGAGAGTACTAGACACTATTCTCCAGATTCTGTGTGATAGTGGCAGAATGAAGAAGATTACCTCTTTCTCGTTGGGATTACATGCATTGCAAGTCGGTGCAAACATTAATATCGGCTCGGCATTACTTTGCTGCATAATGTGACATGTGAATATATGATCGTACCGCTGGAGCTACCTGTATTATTGTCTGATAATATATTTATAACTCATGTCTGAGTGAGATCCTCCCCGGGGAAACATCAGGTGGACGTGATGCATCAGCGGTTCATTGAGAGGACGTCAGTCCTGTAACGTCCACAGGCAGCGGTGGTGTCGCTGCTCACAGACTGAGTCAATGTGCTCCCGGCTCCCTGCCTGCCAGCTAATGAACAGCTAATGCTCTGCTCTGCTGTGAGAAGCCCCCCCCCCCCCCCCCCCCCCCTCTGAAACCGCCACGCCGATGATTACCTCCTCCATATTGCATGAGTTTGGATGTAAACGAATTTGCTCCACCCTTTGCGCACACATTTCTCTGCCCTCCCGATGTGCTGAGGCCTAATTCTTTTTCTTTTTTCTTTCTCTCCACATTGGTTCGTTTGGTTATCGGGTGTCATTTTCCTCCCCCGCAGGCGTTGGGCCGTCACGCTGAGCTCCCTGCAACAGGACTTTGTGCTCATGTTGTCTTTACTTCCTGCCCTATGAAGACACGAGCCCAGAGAGCGGGCCGCTGCCTTCACCTTCCTGGAACCAGCTCTCATGGCTGTTTTCTCTTATTGTTCCTCAGTGAATCTTCCAGCTGCTGCACTTGTTTCTTAACCAGACTCAACACTGATTCAGCACAGCATCTATAAATATACTCGCCTCTTGCATTCCCTCTGAATAAACATACACGGCCGCGTTGCTTATGCACTTGTCTAATTGGCTCATTGTTTAACCCCGTGTTAGTCTGACTGCTGCACTCAGCAGTTCCATTCATTCATTCATTAATTCTGCCTTCATGCTTCTCTGTGATCCTCTTTTACACCACCAGTTCTCTGGTGATGGCAGAGCGGCGTGATTGTTTGCAGCCTGTGTCACGCCGTGTGGAAGCCGGGTCCCGAGGCGACCTGAGAGGAAAGCCGAGTTCAGGACGGGGTTGCCCGGCTTATTGGATTGATGACGGGCGTCGCAGTAGCGACTCCGCCTGCGCTGCGGCTTTATGTAACCGCTTCAGACATACATCGGCGGCGTTACGAGGTTTGCTCTGGGAACTCGCTGGCTCAGTGGCACAACGCTGTTGTGTTTGTGCACCGAGCTTCGTGGCGGCGTAAGTCGTGGTGCACGAGGAAGGAGGAAGCAGTTTGTCGGATGGAGACGCTTCCTGACTGCGGTGTCCCATGATGCATCAGTCTAATGGAAACGGTCAGGTTTTTACTAATGTCTCAAAAATAATCACCAGGTTTGCTGAATTAAAAACCTTCTCTAGGTCAGCAACTGACCTGAAGCAAATGAAAGGTTTATGGGTGTTTGTGGATTATTTCATAATGAGTAAAGGTCGTTGAACTTGTTTTAGTTTAATGATGTCAAATGATATATTAGCCTGTTTTCAAGTGAAATGGAAAACTTTCAAAGTGCTTTGGCCGTCTGTTTACACGTCGTCAGACCGGTAATATAGCGTGTATAGAGTGTACGTGATGAAAAAGTCTCTATTTTCACAAAACCAAACAATTCCGACTGAAAATGACTCCAATCTCAACATAAAACCAACTTCAATGAAACAACACAGTGAAACGTCCAAAACCAAACTTCTCCTATTGCTGTTGCATCGTGGGTATTTTTACAAACTCACCCTGACGGCACGGCTTTCAGGCTCATGCTAGTTTTAAACCATTTCAAATGTGATTGGTGAAGAGACTTCACCTTTTCGTCCCCATCAGTCTCAGAACACAATCCACAGTTCCACAGTTCAAACATTCCCTCTCCTTTAGGATGACGCCACCTGAGAACATTCACTGAACGTCTTCACGCTTTTATTGCAGCTTTTGTTTTCCCGTCAGAATCAAACTGCTTCAAGTCTTCAGGACTGTGATTCTGGGGGACATGGCAGACTCAGACTCGGAGAAAAGGTCAGAAGTCAAGAAGTTGTTCCAAGAAAAAAGAGACTGTTGAAGTTTGTCTCTGAATTCTTTCCTTGACGGCATTATAACATAGGGAATGTCGGGTAGAGAACTTTTTAAATACATGCTGTTATTGTCAGCTGGAGAATTTATAATAAAGTACTGTACTGGTACAAATATAACAGTTTTTCACATGTGAGATGAGAGTACTTTTCAGATTTATATCCAACCAGCCAATCAGAACTCAACCCTATATCGCGTCATCTGTATAGTTTAGCCAATCCCAATCAAGGTAGGCCCTCCCTTTGACTCCTCCCATAATTAGGCAGCTCTGCTCTGGCACATGGCACCACATGTGTGGGCGGAGCCAGTCCAGCTCACACAGACACAGCAGATTCTGAATGCAGCTCCTCTGGCAGTCCCTGTTGGTGCCAGCTCAGATCACAGTCCAAACCAGCAGGACTCTGGTGTAATAACGCCTCTGATCCTAACGGCGGCGCCCCGAGCGTTTATTAACACGTGCTCATGATTTTCTCGAGTCCAGCCGGAGGACGAACCGCTATGAAGTATAATTTGGGGGGAAATTAGGCTGAAGACAGCATGTGCGCTCGGGATCATGGGATTCCTAAATGGTGTTTCCATGGCAACAGTGCTCCCCCCGCTTCACTGCAGGTGATTATTCTGTGGCGGTCCGCCGGGCCGTGGCCTACCTGTGGTGGTGGGGGGGGTGGGGGTAGTGGATGTCTGAAGGCTGTCCTTTCATTAACTGGTGTTTCAGCAGGACGGTAGAAGAATCCCCCGGAGTTATCAGAGCAGGAATAACACACTTTCACTCAGAATCACATATCAGCTGGATTACGATCTGGTAAATACGGGATTTGTCTCGTTGTACTAATATGCGGCTCTTCTTTCAATTCAACAAAACATGTTCTTAGTTTCACGTTCCATATTAATGTGCAATCTATGTGAGCAGCTCTACGGGACGAATCGCCTCCATTTAAAGCTCCGCTGCCCTTTTCTTCATCAACTACATAGTAGGATCAAGGTATTTGTACGTGTGTGTGTTCATTATGCAGTACCTTGGCTCAGAGCCACATCGGATAGATTACTCTCACACAGAGACGTTAGGAAACCAGATTTGGGCTCGATTAACAGGAAAGGTACAGTTTTCATGCAAATAATAACTGTAAATATGCAGCAAGTAATTACTTTCTTACCCTGTCCTGCTTGTTTTCAAGTTTCACGTGAAAACATGAACATATCGTGTCTGAGTTTTCGTTTCAGAAAAGTTTTGGTTTCCATGGCAACGTTTTTTAAAACAATGTCAGTTTACAAGGTCGCGGCAGAAATGCTGAGAATGATGTCGTTTTCATGTGAGGCCACTAGTGGGTGCTGTTGGCTGATGGTGGAATTTGATTTGATTCCAGTGCCCACCAGATTTACAACTCAACCTGTGAAGACTTTTGAGATAAAAGAGAGAAGAGATTGGGAATTATTGCTTCAGAGTTGTAATAATTACAAACATTGAATATTTCATTGATCGAGTTTTTGTTTTTGAAAATATGTATAATTTAACTTTGTTCTAAACGTATACTGTTGTTATATAAGTGGAATTGGAACAGATTGCATGAGGTATTTTGGCTGTGGATCTGGTATAGGTGTGTGGAGGCAGCTGTAGATGCTTACATTTAGTCAACTGAGAGATTTAAACAACTTCCCCTCAGGTTTTTGCCTCGAAGGTGTTTGCAGTAAACTTTGCTCGGGATCACAGAGTAAATATATGTACAGATATCTGCCCTCAAGTCTCCCCTCAAGTCATTTGTTTGGCCAAAACTCTATTTCTCGACCTCCACTGCTGATAAAACAGTCACAAGTGATCAGGTTGGATTATTAAAGCCACATTAAAAAATATCTACGTTAATAACCTGAGTTAAGCTCTTAAATATCGCCTAAATCACGAGACAATGTCTTTTTAAGAATCTTATATTTCATATTTGATTGAAAAAGTTCAAAAAAACATTGTTTCTTACTTTTTGTGGGTGTAATATGAGAAAATATATGCATGAAGTTTTTAAGCAACATAGTGTGAGCATAGATTTTCACAATGTCTCCTCAATGACAATGATAATTTAATTATCCAGCACTTTTAAAATAAAAGTCAAATTTCTTTACAATTCAGAAGAAAAAAGTGTGTGTGTGTGTGTGTGTGTGTGTGTGTGTGTGTGTGCGGTAGCAGTGTTTCAGGAAAGTAGCATTCTCTGATGTTTACATGGAGACGTGTTTTCCAAAAGTTGCATTCCCCCCCCCATTCCCACGGACACAGAGTCGGAGCACTTTCGAAAAGTTGTGTTTTCCTCCGTTTCCACGGAGTCAGAGCATTTTTGAAAAGTTCCACCTTGTTGCCCGTTGATGAGTAATCAAACACCCAACACTGGGCGTCTGTGAGTCATTAAACCGTCGAGTCATTAACTTCTGGGCTGAGTCAGGACTTCTTGAAGTCAATGTCAGACTATTTAAAGGAAGCAGAATAAGGCGTTTTTGGAAAACAAGAGGCTGTACGACGTTACTAATTTGTGACTTTAAAATAACGTGGAATCCCCTCGACATCATGGATTTGTTTCTATTGAAGCACGAACTCCTGGCAGTCCTGCTGGACGCCACTCGTCCTCCAACACTCCATAAATATCCTGAGTCGTCCGCTCAGCCTCTCGGAGCGATTCCTTCCCCCGAAACAAGAAAGTCGAATTAGATTTCCCGTCTTCACCTCCCGAGCATGAAGTCCAACATCTTTTGAGTAAGAAGCAGGGCTGAGGCAGCGATTACGTCTCGCCATCGCTATGTATCACGGCGATGTATTTAAAGTTCACGCCCAGAGATTCGGCGGCAGGAGATCCATTCATCACGACCGGCGCTTCTGTCGCTGCCTGTTTGTTTGTCGACTCTACATCCTGAACCGGGAGGCTTCAGCCCTCGCTGCTCCGTGGCCTCGTTCATCATGGTCTGGCTGTGAGCTCCGGGGGGGCGGGGGGTGGGGGGGGGACTCCTGACAGGTGGATTAGCAGAAGAGGCGTTTAATATTTCTGGCTCTCTCAATTAGGCCAGTTTCCTAAGAAACTCATTGGCCTCTTTTCTTTGGTTCATGTTTAGAAACACACTCAGTAATATGGGGACTTTTTTTAGGGCTGATTTCTCTTCAGGATGTCACAACGTGCAGAGTTTCCTTTGCTGCTTCTGTCTTTAAAGGCTTGTTTTATCGATTCTGTTATCTATTACCCAGACACCCGACTTCTAGGTGACCACAGGAGCCAAAACTACCTTTTATATCTCTTCTCAATAATATTCTATCCACACGACCTCAACACAATGCACAAGAGCATGTAGTACATATGCCAGGCCTTTAGGGGCGCTGTGACTCATCAAATACACCAAAAAATGCAGAAGAAGACACGGAGCACATAGAAATTTATGTGGGGCAATCAACTTTGAAAACAACGTTTTTGGACCAATGAGACCCATGGTTGTCCGCTGCTGCCCCCCGCGGTCTGCGATGTCGCCTGATAACCACAGCAGTGGCGGACTCCGTGCTCCAGGTGGCGCTGCAGAAGCTACTGATTCTGGCAGGTTTAATAATGTTGGATTTCTCCAGTACCAGGATGAGCAGGAGTCTAATTCTATATGTCTATGTTCTCCGTGTCTTCATCTGTGCTTTTGGTGTATTTGATGAGTCACAGCGCCCCTAAAGGCTTGGCATGTGTACTACATGCCCTCAGGCATTGTGTTGATACCATGTTTGTAGTGACATTTTTTGGGGACTCCAGGGAGTCCAAATATCGTTTTGTCTCTTGTGGACGGGCCTAAATCACTAAAACTCTTCCTGTCCTGGTGTTCTCTGCTGACTCCGATCTTCTGCTCAACTCCTCTCTGGGAAACAGGAAACTTCTAAAGTTAATACCAGGTGAACACGGAAACCTTTCGTTGTGTTTTGGGGGTCGGTTTACACGACAACGGTGCTCTGAGCCACTCAAAATACAACTTTTTTGGGGGAAATGACTTCCAGTCTGGAACTTTTTTTCATATCCACCCTGGCGCCGTCTCCATGGAAACGGGAGAAAACACCACTCCTTGAGGGGATATAGAAGGAACAAAAAGGAGAGAAAAGGAGAGGACAGTCAGTCAGATTGTTGGGAGGAACCCAAACCCCGGTTCAGGTAGACAGAAGAACCCAAACCCTGGTTCAGGTAGACAGAGGAACCCAAACCCTGGTTCAGGTAGTCGGAGGAACCCAAACCCTGGTTCAGGTAGTCAGAGGAACCCAAACCCTGGTTCAGGTAGTGAGAGGAACCCAAACCCTGGTTCAGGTAGACAGAAGAACCCAAACCCTGGTTCAGGTAGACAGAGGAACCCAAACCCTGGTTCAGGTAGTCGGAGGAACCCAAACCCTGGTTCAGGTAGTCAGAGGAACCCAAACCCTGGTTCAGGTAGTGAGAGGAACCCAAACCCTGGTTCAGGCAGTCCGAGGAACCCAAACCCTGGTTCAGGTAGACAGAAGAACCCAAACCCTGGTTCAGGTAGTCGGAGGAACCCAAACCCTGGTTCAGGTAGTCGGAGGAACCCGAACCTTGGTTCAGGTAGACAGAGGAACCCAAACCCTGGTTCAGGTAGTCGGAGGAACCCAAACCCTGGTTCATTTTCTGGTGTTTGTGAGCCTAAAGGGGACGTTGTCCCAACCATCTGGGGACTAGAACAGAAACATCTACTACTAGTTAAAGTCTGCAGGACTAGTCTAACTTCTCAGGGTTGTTCAGTTCTTGTTTCCTCAGTGAGTTTAACCTCCTGACCAGTAACACCGACACTCTCTGGTCACCCGACCGTCACTTCCTGCCGTCGGGGGAAAGGCGATGTCGGCCCCTCGTCTTCTACACCCCGGAGCGGTTGACTTCATCGTTTGGCCGCTCCGATGGGATTCCTCCTCTTCCACTTGTGGTCAGCTCAGCAAACTTTTCGGTTTCTTTTCATTTCCTTTGTTTCCCGTTGAAGCAAAGAATTTCTCTCTGGTGTGATTCTCAAGCAGAGCGCTGGGAAATACCCCGGAGGCGAAGCGACCGTCGCCACATCAGCGTTTCAGTTCTCAGTAGAGAAAGAGGGCAGCTCTTTGTCCTCCCTTTTCTCGTAAAGAAAAGTCTTATTTAACTTTAATAGATTGTAGATGTTCGAATCGACAAACCAGACCAACAGATAATGGAGAGAAACAGATTCAGTGGCTTTTCATCGGTCTTTCTGTCTCGTCTTCCTCCAAACTGGATTCTTACTTGTGACCGAGGAACTGGAGGTTTTGCTCCTTCACTTTATGAAATGATCAGTTCTGGTATTTGGTTATTTCACATCAATGCGTCGGTTCGTTTGAAGCTTCAGCAGAGCAGGACTCTTCACCGACAAATGTCAAATATCTTTACTGTTTATGTCATGGGTGAAGTAAAATGCCACATCGACAGATTATCTCTCTGTGAACTTTCACACCTTTACAGGAAGTCTTTACATCTCTCCACAGGGTTTCCCAAAATGTTCCTTTTTTTCACAATCTTGATTAGTCACTATGTTGACAGTCGTTTTAGATGAGAATAGAACTATAAATAGACAGGAAGCGGAGGTGAACGCAGCCTTTCTGAAATCCTGCCGCTCTGCACCACGGCTCTAGTAGTTCTAGTTCTATAGTTCTTCTGTAGCTGAACAACAACGTCTCCAGATTAACATCATTTCAAGCATTTTGTTTTTATCCTTTTCAAAACGTTGGCATGGAAACGCAAAACTTTCATTTTTCAATGAAAACGTCCAAACAGGCCTTTCATTGTGTCTCTTGGGAGGAGCCGGGGTGTTTTAGAATCTTCTTATGCTTCTTTATGGAGGTTTTATCAGGTAGTTCTTTGGGTCTTTGGAGACCTTCATAGTCCCTCTTTAGGATGCAGGATCATTGTTTTTGCTGCATTCTTCAAGGCCTGTTTTTCCATTTATTTGTTCATATTTTTCTTTTCGATGCAAATTGAACAAATTTCCTTAAAGGAGAATGTAATTCTCACACGGTGGACTAATTCCACATTCAACTATTTAATATCAAACTATTAGAAACTTCAAGGTCGTCACAGAACAGCTAAAGAAATAGTTCATCTCACCCGTTGTCTTCTATATTTAAATATCGCTGGTCTCAGCTGAGCTGCCAGTGTCTTCAGTTCTGCTTTGTTTTTTCTTTTTTTGATGACTTGAGCCACAGCCTGAAGCAAGGCACTAAACAACGCAGAACACCCACTCATCAGCCATTATAGAATCCAGTTCGTTAGTCACTACTCCACCGTGGGATGAATCCCACAATAACGACCAAGTGGAAGAACACACTGTAGATTCCTCTGGATTTGTAGGAATCCCAGCTTGTGTGCAGCAGACGGGTCGAGGGCAGCTTATCGCCAAGTCAGAATATCTGCAGGTTGAGCTTTGGGAGTTCTCCACAGAGGATTCATCGCAGTGGTGTGTTGTTGGGTTTGTGGATCATTAATTCATCACATTCAGATCTGCTGGAGGTGGTTGGTGTTACACTCGTATTGTTACTGTTCAAGTGGCTGATAGTTAAAGTGTTTTAATGTACCTTATAAAAACACTCCAGTATTAATGACAGCCAGCCTTTTAGCAGCTCATTTCAAACTTTCCCGTCACGGGTTCAGTCGCCTCGCAGCAACGGGCCGACGCCGGCTGATGCATTGTGCATCAACCTGTCGGGCAGCGGGACAAATACTAATGTTCAGAGAGACGGCGAGTCGGACGGTGTGGAGCTCTCAGCGGACGGCCGGAGGCCGGAGGAGGTGTTTCCCAGTGACCACAACAAAATGAGCTCATAGTGAATATCCACTGACGTGACAACGTTAACCGTAGAAATGGGAGGTTCCACCTTTTCCAATAGAACCAAGCCCTTTATGAACCGTGGAGCGGTTTGTGGCTTTTATCATCACAATGATGCTTCAGCAGGAAACGCTGGGAAGCTTTTTCTTTTGTGAAGTTGGATTTGTTTTTTAAAAAGGATAAGAGGAAGTATTTCTTTTACAAAAAGTTTTTTTTTTTTGACCGTTTGAATTGTGTTTTAGTGAAATGGACCGTCATAACAACTGGATAATAATGAAAATGGATTAATATTGGTGTGGTGACGTCGTCACACACCTGAAAGGTTCTGTGTTTTTTACCTGCTGCTTCTTAACAGCTTTTCTACATTGAGACTATATTTTATATATGTATATATATATATACGGCAAAGCGCCGATGCGTCATGGGCTGGGGGCGGGGCTATCGAGAGCGCTGGTGTAACTCATGACTGCCATCTTTGAAACTACAACCAAGCATCATTTATTTTTTTAAATTTGCAATAAACGTAAAATTCTTATCTGATACAAGCGTGAAGTCCTCTGCTGGAGACTTGCTGTGGTCCTGATAAATAAATCCGTCTTACAAATTGGGTGTCGTTGTAAAATACACGTTAGTCGTCTTTTATGGGTTATTAATCTTTCCTCCACATGAGCAAAGTTCCCAGTGAGCGCCAGCGTTGACGGGTTGTCACCAACATGTGGGCTGCACAGGACCAGGAGCTTGGAACTGGTCTCAGGCTGGAGGTCGGGGTCACATTCTGAGTCACTTAGAGCCACAGTTTGTTTGTCAGGACGGACGAATCACTGATGGACTAAGAGAGTGAAGAAAAGGTGATCTGATGTTCACTTCTGTACATAGATGGTGGTTTCTGTGTGTTTTGAAAGTAAAACTCTTTCCACGACATTTTCAAGTGAAAACAGAAACGTTTGTGTTGTTTTGGATGTTTGTTGACCACGGTGCTGAAAAAACTACTTTTTGAAAACTCAGACTCCGTTTCCATGTGAATAAGGGAAAAATGCATATTTTGATCATTGATATGCAAATGATTTTCTGAAAACTGTTATACTTTGAATTGCTTTAATGTTTTAGATTTTATTTTTTTTTTTTTTATTTAATTTGTTGTTTGTTGTTAAAATACACTCACACATACTGTATGAAAGAAGAACAGTTGTTGCCAAGATGATGGAAGTAATGAACAGCATGAGTCACAAATTGTCCAACAAACAGATGAATTTTATTGTTTTCTTGTTTCTCTATTTTCTTATTTGCCTTGTCTGTTGTTTCCGTGTTGTTTGCTTGAGTTTACTCCGGAGCTTCATTTCGACAACAACGCGATTCAAAGCGGTGAGAAAATTCTTTTTCTTTTCAAATAGATTTAAAGGAAATACTTTATGTGGTCTGGAACAGCCACCTGATATTTCATATTCATGAAGATAAACGTGCTGGCAGTCGTATATCACTACTTTTTGATATTGTGCCACAATTTTGTGCAAATCTTTGCCAGACTTGGACAAAATCTTCATAAAGTTTTCCTCTCAGTCGTTCTGATTGAGCCTGATGTGTCTGTCAGACTGGATGGACATTAGAAGACAGTTGCGTATACGATAACACACAGTCTGTGGATTCATTACAATCCTTGAAATAACATCAAATCCAGTATTCTGGTCCTGCTTTGGGTGTTAGAGTATCGTCTCTGTGATGTGGGTCAGAAGCCTCCTTTTAATTAAGTGTGTGTGTGTGTGTGTGTGTGTGTGTGTGTGTGTGTGTGTGTGTGTGTGTGTGTGTGTGTGTGTGTGTGTGTGTGTGTGTGTGTGTGTGTGTGTGTGTGTGTGTGTGTGTTCCACTGCCGTACTGGAACTGAGGTTAATATTTGTAAAACCTGCCGTGTTGCAGTCGTTCAGCGTCCCACAATGCACTGCACTGCAGACCCTCATCAGTTAGTTTTTTATTCATGGGGGGGGGGGAGGACCCCGAGAGTGAAAGTGACTGAGGTGTGAGAACGTCTGCAGCGGCGCCCCGAGGCGGTCGACACGGCGAAGCAACACTCATGAGATGAGAAATTCCACACCACGAGATAAGATGAACTTTATTGATCCCCGAGGGGAAACTGGGTCGGTTCAGAACAGGCGCTGCAGGACAGGAAGTACAGAAGTTAGATTTTTATTTATTTTTCCCTCAGTTTGGAAACGTATCTGCATTTTCAATCGATTATAGAAGCAATCTGGAGCTCGTGATGCTGAATGAAGCAGGAAGAGTCAGGAGTCTCCTTCAGCTTCTTACTGCAGCGCCACAACTGCATTTCAGCTTTATTGTTGTAAATGTCTGTTCAATTGTCTGTTTGTCCTTCTGTGTACTGAGCATGAGCAGAAGGATTCCTAGAGCCATGGTGGGCATGATGCTTCTGGCTGAAACGTCACGTCCTCAGAGAAAGGACCGGGTCTTCATGGGGGGTCGTCATCCTGTCCTCCTGCACCCTTGTTTGTCGGTCTTTGTTCGTGACGCCTGGCGACAGGTCGAATGTGACGCGGAGACACACTACGCTCGCGTCGCTGGCGAACCCGGCGGAAACTGTGGCCTTTGTCCGACTTTAATTCCTTATCTGGTGGGCAAGGTGTCGGTGGAGCGGCTCGGCTGGCAGCGGATCTCTGCTTATCTGGGCTCGAGTTATTAACTCAGCAGCCCCTCCGTCCACCATTGTCTTATTCCGGAGGTCCGGAGGACGCTGTTTCAGAGGCAGCAGGAGTGCAGAACAATGATTCACCACATCTTTAGTGCGTATTATCTCACCACCTGCAGGGACACGCTCTGCCGTGTCACACCCACTGCATACACAAACAGCTTTCAGATGCGCTGCGCGCCTCTTCAGCTCACATAAGAAGCAGCACAGTTCTTCACATTACATGAGTAAAAACCAGCCGCATCGCGATCCTTCAGTCTCATGAAAGATAATTAGGGAGCAAACTCACCCAAGATAATCATTTCTTTCTTTCACTTTCACAACATCACTTTTTAGATGAAGGGCAGGTTGTTCTGTCTGAGAGAAATGAAGGTGAATCGCAGGAGGAGAGTGAATCTCCCGCTGCTGACCTGATCCTGCCGGGACTCAAGGAACCGAGTCAAACCACGAGGGTTCGAAAACACCGAGAAGTGGAACAGCTCTTGGGTTTTGATGAGGAATAAAGAATTCTTTACTGTGGTTCTTTAGGATTTCTGACCGTATTGACGGTTTGTTCTGTATATTATAATGGGATTTTACATATTCTTTCCCTTTGCTCTTTACTCCTGAAGATTTTTAACTCCAGCAGTTTTGTAATGCAGCTTCACTTGCTCATTGTATCTTATAAAAACATTTCATTTCTCTTTTCGTCTTTCGTCTCTTTCCAATTGAATCTCTTCTACACTGATTTGGTGTCATAATCCTTCATAATCTTTTCATCTGTCATTTATAAATCTGACTTCCTGTGAACTACGGTGCGTCGGTTCAATTTCTTCTGGGAGCTTGAGAAGGGAAACATCACAAAGTGGCCTTCAGAGATCGCTGTAGCGTTCAGTCAGCATCAGTTCTATAGTGTGTGTCTCCTCGCAGGGATTCAGGAAGCTGACCTGAGAGACGCTGGCGTTTCCTAAAATCTTTCATGTGAGGAGGCGGAGCCGAGAAATGAAGTCATGCTACCTGCTTTAAAAAGTGAAGTCACTCTGTGTGTGTGTGTGTGTGTGTGTGTGTGTGTGTGTGTGTGTGTGTCGAGGAGAGAATGCGAGGAAACGGTGAAGTCATCCACTTTCTCCAATCGAGCATGAACACTGCTGCCTGCAGATGGAGTGCAGCAACCATTCCTCTTCCTCCTCCTCCTCCTCCTCCTCCTCCTCCTCCTCCTCCTCCTCCTCCTCCTCCTCTCTCCTCCTCCTCAGCACCCCTCTTCCCTCCTCTTCCTCTTCCTCCTCCTCCTCCTCCTTTTCTACAACTCCACCATGTGATCAGACTGGCTCCAGCAGACCAACCAGTCCAGTTTCTTTCAAGGGGACTTTATTATTCCGTTTATTTTAAATGCTCGTGGTCATAAAATCCATCTCGAACTATCAATTCTTCAATTATCCGTCTGTGCAGCGGAGCACAGTAAACCAGACATTTGTTCTGGCTGCACGGCCTCTCCTCACTTTCTGCTTGATAGATGCTGATTGGCTTGTCGGGTTTGTCCCGTTGTGTTTGGCGGTGCCAGCAATCGTACAGAAACGCAGCCAATGTACTTCACGGGGCTCATTTCACTTTACGCCCCTCTTATAATGCATCAGGAACCAACTGGAGTGTCGTGCATCTTTTAGTGGCTGATCTAAATGTTCTAAACAACCCAGAGGAAGTCTGGGGTTTTCTGCTGCCGAGCGACAGACGGTTTGGGTTTCGGGGCTTCGGGGTTTTGAGGTTCGCAGGTTTTCAACATCTTCTGTCCTGTTTGATCCACACATGAAGTCCTCCTGGCCGGGTGGATTCAGCCCGCATGTTTACAAGTCTGATATCTTTTGAATTGTTTGAGTTTTGAAGGGAGAGCAAATACGCTCAGGCTTCAGCAGAGAGGCTTTTATTGTGGCGAGAGACATTTCTTCAGGACTTTTATCAGCAGACTTTATTAGACAATGTATGTTTTTATTTTTTTATTTTTCCCTTCCGACACCCTACAAGCTCTTTTTTTGATGGATGATTAACGGGATGCTGTCGGGGGAGAATCTCACCTATAAAAGTACTGATATGAACTATAAGATGAGAATGCGGACTCGCGGGTCGTACCACGAGGGGGCCGCCATGTTTGTTTACCGGCTCATGAGCAGAAGGAACTATTTACAATGTGCTTGAGCTAAATATCAATTTAACATGTTTTAGGCAGGATGTCAGCAAATCGGTTGTAAAACGGAAACGTGATAATTGTTCCCGTCTTAATATTTAAAATCGAGTCCTTCTTTCGGTCCAGACCATAGTCACACTTATTATCGTTGTTATAACGACATCAAACATGACAAACATCTTTTCACACTGCGTGTGTCCATGTCATATGAATTACTGTAAGACACCACGTTGGCATAAGCAAAGTGAAATGACATCATTAAATTACTGCTTCAAGGCTCCATTAAAATAGGAATCGGTGTTTGTGATTGGCCGTCTGACCTTTTGTTTCCCCGTTTGAAGGATAATATAATAATCTGATTCGAATTCGTCCATATCAACGTGGAAATAACTGACATGCTCACATCATACGGAGCAAAACGAAAAGACGTCATTGAAGAAAGCAAAATCAGTAATATTGAAACTCAACGAGACAACTTCTTGATTCAATTCAAACTAGAGCTACACTCGGTAGAGCCGTTAATCATATCGATGCTAACTAGTCTACATGCAGACAGAAACATTCCCTTGTTGGCGAAGGTAAATGGAATAAAAATAAAAACTACAAAGGGGAGAAAAGAAGGTGGAAAAACCATAATAAATACAACAGATGCATCTCACATTGTTTTTCTCAGTGTTCTATTCATTTCCATGATGGTTTGTTCTATTAGGATTCCCTCCTTTATCATGGCCGTTGCTTCTCAGTTGATCACATTTCCTCCTCGACTGCCCACTCCACAGTGGACGAATTAAAACTCCCCCGTTGTTCCTCCAGATCCTTGCTGGAGGGCGGTTTTCTGTCACAGCTGGCGGCTCTAACGTTTGTCCCTACGCTGGCTGGATGGATTTGACCCTGCCGCCCTCCACCCCTCTGCCTGCTCGCTGTGGACGGAGGCGATGATGGCCGTTCTGATGAGCACTTCCTCCTGGGTCGCTCCAATGTGGAGCTGGAAGCAGCTGCCACCTCTCCTGCTGGCCTCCGTCCACTCTGCTGCTCTGCTGCTGATTCTGATGCACCCATACCGATATTCGGACCAGAATTTTCAATTTGTCTTTAATATAATTCGGTTTAACCGCTCATATCGGTATGGGCGAGTAGCCCAAGGTTAGTTCTTGTGCTCGTCTTTTAAACAAGTAGCTTCGGTAAATTCCATTCTAATCATTCTTTTTCAATTTTCCAAAAGCAGATTTGTCCTACAGCCATGCCCTACTTTAAATTCACATTGCATCACCGCTCCCACTGAGTCCTGCCAGTACAATCTCACTCTTCCCCTCCTGACCACTGGGTCTGCTCAGTACAATCTCACTCTTCCCTCCTGACCACTGGGTCTGCTCAGTACAATCTCACTCTTCCCCTCCTGACCACTGGGTCTGCTCAGTAGAATCTCACTCTTCCCCTCCTGACCACTGGGTCTGCTCAGTACAATCTCACTCTTCCCCTCCTGACCACTGGGTCTGCTCAGTACAATCTCACTCTTCCCCTCCTGACCACTGGGTCTGCTCAGTAGAATCTCACTCTTCCCCTCCTGACCACTGGGTCTGCTCAGTAACAATCTCACTCTTCCCCTCCTGACCACTGGGTCTGCTCAGTACAATCTCACTCTTCCCCTCCTGACCACTGGGTTCCTGCTCAGTAGAATCTCACTCTTCCCCCTCCTGACCACTGGGTCTGCTCAGTAGAATCTCACTCTTCCCCTCCTGACCACTGGGTCTGCTCAGTAGAATCTCACTCTTCCCCTCCTGACCACTGGGTCTGCTCAGTAGAATCTCACTCTTCCCCTCCTGACCACTGGGTCTGCTCAGTAGAATCTCACTCTTCCCCTCCTGACCACTGGGTCTGCTCAGTACCGACCGGCCCGGACGCCGCTGCTTAAACAATCGGAGCCTCTGCTCCTCCAGCGCCCGTGGCCCTTTGAGATCCTCCATTCACTTCTGTCTGACGCTGGTTACCCTCACCTGAGGTCACTCCTGCTTTTGTCGTCTGTCTTTTTTGGGTTTTCAGTCCGTCTTCCATCGTCCCATACTGTACGTCTCCGTCCTGTTTTTCTTCTGCACCTCTGCTTCCGTTGCCTCTCTCCTCTTTTCTCCTCTGTCAGTTCAGCCTCTGTCCTCTCTCCCCTACCTTTTTAGCCCCTGAAACCTTCCCTTTTAATTGGCTTTGTTTTTCTTTTGACCTGTCTGGCTCCTTCTCTCTCTCTCTCTCTCTCTCTCTCTCTCTCTCTCTCTCTCTCTCTCTCTCTCTCTCTCTCTCTCCTCTCTCTCTCTCTCTCTCTCCTCTCTCTCTCTCTCTCTCTCCTCTCTCTCTCTCTCTCTCTCTCTCTCTCTCTCTCTCTCTCTCTCTCTCTCTCTCTCTCTCTCTCTCTCTCTCTCTCTCTCTCTCTCTCTCTCTCCTCCTCCCTCCCTCCCTCCCTCCCTTCTAAAGCGAGTTATCCTTTCCAGCCTGATGCTTGGCCATCACCAGGACACTACAAAGGAGGACGCCTCTGTTCTCCTTGAGCCCGGATCACGGTGCATCATTAAAACATGCGAGTCCGGCACGAGGAGCTCAGCAGTGATTATGACAGTGATGGGCTTCGTCCTGATCTATAAATGAGAAGATTTCTTCAAAGTGGGCGCTCCGAGGGGCTGGGAGGTTTGAGGAACATGCAGTACCGAGGTGTTGGTGAAAACGCAGCTCGGCTGCTGATGCTGGAACCGACAAAGGAGGAGCCGTGTTAAGAAGATAACATACATGCATAGAGAGTTGATATTAACTTGTATTCCCTCATGGTTTCTGATTTCCTCCTATTTTATGTTATTAGAGGTTTTTAGGTTTTATTTAGTTCATCTGTGTTCAACTCGTTCTCGGTGTTCCTGTGGTTTCTTTGGAAACACAACTTTCACTTCAAAAGTTGTCGTGTAAACGGGACCTAAAGTTCTTCATGTGTCTGAGCCCAGCATGTGTTTAATCACTCTACTGTTTGTGAAACTGGTTCTGTGTTCAGGTCCTCGACATAAATGTCCACCCCAGAGGGTAATAACCGTTCCACCCAGCAAAACACACCCTGCTAATACTCAATATTCAAAAAATAGACTTCTAAAAGTCTTCATATAGTTTGAGATGTCTGTGGGAATATTTGACAGTATTTAGGAGACGCCAGCATCACATCTGTTCAAATAAATCTCCACATGAAGAACAGAAACGCTGCTGTAATGAGATTTTCTTGCACACAAACATGATTGTTTGCGGCGTGAGCTCTCATGAGAACGTTTTCACTCTTTCATTTCCTGACATGTGTTCTGGAGACCGTTTGTATTTCCAGTGTTTCTAAAAACTACCTGCAGGCCTCGAAACCACTTGCTAATACTGTGAATGGAAAGTTACTCAGCTGTGGTATTGGACATATTTCCCAAAGGGTTCATAACTATGACGGTACGAGCAGTTTTCATTGTGAGCGTTTATCCAAAACATATTCCCATAAAGAAAGATCAAGAGACGTTCTCACAGCACATCTGTGTTCCTTCTTTTGGGATAATAAGGCTTGTTTTTAATTACATCCCTTCTATTGTGGGCTTCATCAGGATCATTCTCACTTTTGTTTTGAATGAACTTATTTTAGTTTCTCAGAGATTCTCCACTTTGTTGAAACTCAGTTTTCCCCAACATGAACTTAGGAATGTGAAATATATTGATTATACCAAGTAAAACTAAAGCTGACATCACCAATACTTAGTATAGGTCTGTATCAGGCCCAAGCCTGAATATTAAGAATTGGTACAAGAAAGCAGTGATTTATATATATATTTTATTGCTATTTCAGTTCACATTACACCAAGGCTAACAACGTTATTTCTTCTTCACCTGCACTGTAAATACGACTGTATCAGTGTGTAGGGTTTATTTATACATGACGATCACTAATCCATGTGAGGAAGAAGTCGGTACGCCAGCAGGAAATAACTTCTAAATACCGCAAGATTGATCTGAAAATGGTAACTCACTTTTTGGAGGATAACAGCACCTTGAAGCCACAACCTGAAGATCATGCATGTGAGCTTTTGGGTACATTAACATTATTTCTCAAAAACTTATACATACAGAGAACGTGTTAAAAAAGAAAAGAAAAGATAAGTGTCTGGACTCAAACCTGTGTTTGTGAGGCAGGAAGAGCGAACCACTTCACCACTTCAGACTACTTATAAAGTCAATGTATGATGGCTAGTGGGGAATATATTTGAGTTATTTGCCAAATCAACATATAAAACACGAGTGTTTCACTGCTAACAGGCATTATTTATCTACTCAGCACCATAAAAAAACAAACTGAGAAACGAGTTGGGCTCATTAATATTGGTGTTTTTAATCCAAATGGATGTTGTAACCCACATATATATATGTTTATATGTAATGGCCAGAAGACTTTCAGTATGTAGATTGTAATCAGCCCAGAAGGTCAGTGATCGTTACGGAGCTTCAGAGAACAGAAACTCGTCCCAATCCTAATTGTGCCTCGGCTATTTGGAAAATTAGATTCTTTCAAGTCAAGGCCACTCCTCAGAAAACAGTAAATTATTCAACCTTACATGCCTGGAGAGAGAGAGAGAGAGAGAGAGAGGGAAGCCTTCTCCAGCTTTTTGGAGCATTCTAATTCACCTTATGAACCTCCTCTCTTATCCTCTTCTCTTATTATGACATGAGGTAGGATCAGTGTGAGAGTGAGAGGAGTGAATAGAACCACAGTCCCTCCTGCTGGAATCATGTAATCAGCATCATGCAGGTAAACAAATGAAGCTCCAGACCACGTAAGCAGGATGAGACGACAGTAGTTTGTGTGTTAGTGCTGGTTGATTCTCCTAGTTTGACTTGTTTCAGCTGCTTTCTTAGTTTCATTCATCTATTTGGAACGTCGGAGGCTGAAACGGAGTCTGTGAAGTTCAGCAGGAGAGACTCTGGTGATGAAGACCAGCTGAATGGACTGGGAGTCAGGCTGCTGCTGATCAATTCAGATGGTAGGAAAACAAAAACCCGCGCTGCTTCGGTCGAGTCAGACGAGCCGGAGCGAGTTACTTCAGCCAGGTTGATCAGTGTGATCATCAGCTGGTGGAGTGAAGCAACAACATCCTGCTCCTGTCACGCCTCCAGGTTAACATCCTTCTCTTTTGTCACCCTTTCATCATCGTCCTCCTCCGACGCTCGCAGGCCCGGAGACCATGTTGCTTGGAGAAACAAAAGCCTGCTTTGCTCTGGCAGCCGCCTCGCGCTCACAAAGCTTATCTGTGTCTCTGGCCGTCCTTGGAGAACGAGCGAGGAACGTTTATATGTTGCACCCAGGAGATTTTTCTTTCTTCTCTCTCTCCGCTCGCAGAGCGCTTTTCAAGCCGCAGATCGTCTGCTGTGATTTGCTGCCTGGCAAGAGTGAAGATGTGCGAGGTCGGGCGCGCTCAAGGACAACGCCCGGCGAAGTCCGGCGAGGGGCGTCTCTCAGAGAGAGAGAGAGAGAGAGAGAGAGAGAGAGAGAGAGATGAGAGAGAGAGAGAGAGAGAGAGAGAGAGAGAGAGAGAGAGAGATGAGAGAGAGAGAGAGAGAGAGAGAGAGAGAGAGAGAGAGGAGAGAGAGAGAGAGAGAGAGAGAGAGAGAGAGAGAGAGAGAGAGAGAGAGAACGAACAGCCGTACATCTAAACATTGAATAATGGAGCACTACATCCTGAGGGTCCTCAGCTCTGTCTCGTCCTTCACAGTCCCCCACCCGTCTGTCCATCCGTCCAACCGTTCATCCATCCATCCTAGGGTTGCCAGGTCTGATTCATGGTTTCCAGCCCAAACAGAATGTAAAACCTCAGTGAATCCAGTCCAAATCTCAACTTCATTTGAAACTCATGTTAAAACCTTAAAACTGTTAAATGTGTTGTAAAGAACACGTCACATGGCTGCACTGAATAAACAACTGAACAGCAACCCGCTCTCCGAGAAGACCAATTTGGTGGAAACCTGTCAAATCTGGCAACACCGAAATCATCCATCCATCCATCCATCCATCCATCCATCCATCCATCCATCCATCCATCCATCCATCCATCCATCCATGTGTGTGTGGTTCCATTACTAAAACAAACAACAGCACCAACTTGTGGCCTGGCATTCCACCTACACCTTCTCCGGTTCTGCTGTTGCCGTGGAAACCTAAAACTTTTTCCGAAACAGAAACGAAAAGACGACGTGTTTTCACCCGAAACGTTTCCGTCGTCTTCATGTGGGCCTGAGACAGGAACTCTGTCACAGACTGATCGTTCTAAAACACGTGAGGAAAGCTTTGCCTGTCCAGCTGCAGAACTTCTGTTTTAACAACGTGGAGAATCTCTGAGGAACCAAAAGAAAGTTTATCCAAAACAAATGATCTTGACAAACCTAATAAAATGGTTGTAATTAAAAACAGCCTGCAAAGCAAAAACACGTCCTGTGAGGACGTCCCTGGATCTTTCTTTATGGGAAATGTTTTAGATTAAACTCGCACAATGAAAACCGACCATCAGAGTTATAAACCGTTTTTCAATGTTTCTGCTGTTAAGAAAATGTATTTTCACGTTTCCAAAGCCCTGAATCCCTGGAACACAGCAGTACTGCAGTTTCTGCAGGAAAAACTGCAGGAACTTCCTCATTTCACTTCCTTGTTGGACCAAGCTGATCGATCTCCGCCGGTCACCCTGTGTTCCTGAACACCGAGCCGCTCTACGTCTGGCGGTTTCACATGATCGTCTCCACGTGACGAGGACGTCTGCCTCCCGATCAGTAGAAGCCTGTGAGCCTGCATTGATTACCGATCGGAGCTTTGCACCGACGTCCCGGGCGTCTGACGGTGTTTACTCTCAGGATTGCCGCTTGTTTGCTGTAATTGGTGATTAGGAGGGAAAAATGACAAGATTACCTGAAGATTGCAGCCGCAGTGCTGCAGGTGGGCTGAGATAACGCGGCGGTTCAAAGTATTGGCGTGCAGAGATTATTATGGAATTAGACTGTTTTTTCAATCCAGCGTTGATCCAGTGAAGAAGACATGCAGCAACCGAACCTTTCTCATTGATCCAACCTGTATCTGATCTGTAACTGATTTACAGTGGAATTAAAGGCGAAGCTGCCTTTGTCATTTAACTATATATATATATATATATATATATATATATATATATATATATATATATATATATATATATATATATATATATATGTATGGTACCTTTTTCTGTATTTCTACTTAATATGGCACCAATCTGATAACGATGCACATTTGAACAAGCAACACCACATTCCTATTCTTGTTCACAGTACACGCTGGTATTATTGTTAAAATAACACTTTGAATTGTTTCTGGTGGATCTTAGAGCTCATTTTTATTTATTATTGACTTTAATATTTGTGGATTTTGGGCTGAAAAATCTTCATTCATACTTGCTTCTGTGAGGTTTGTGATGTCTTGGGTGGTTTAATGTTTTTACATGAAATCATGGTAATGTTAACTTTTATTCAGAAAAACTCCCCAGTCAGTAGGAACAGCAAGTATTTGTAATTATTAAACATTTGTTCTAATAAAAGCATAAGCTGGACTGCAAACTGGTGCAACATAACATTTATGGTATTTCATCTGAAGGGCAATATTTACAATATTCTTTAATATTTAGTTTCACCTTCCAGGTATTTCTTGTAATCATGGTTTATTCTCAAACAGGAAGAAAGTAATGCTGTGAAATAACATTTCTCTGACCTCCATTTTGTACCTGAAGCTGCACCGGCTCTTTTCAAGGATTCTATTTATCATCAGGTTTTAAATTCCGACTGTGAAAATGCACCACAGTTCAGAATCCATGCGCTGAGGAGGAATGACGTCTACATAAAAACATTTATCGCCTGATGCTTCTCAGAGCTGTCACCCGATCCTGCGCCGGGCACATTTGGGCAGATGGCGAAACGTAACGGGGCAGAAGTGATGCGTTTCCGATCTGAGCGGCCCACGCCTCCCTCTCAGCCGGCGGCGGCAGGTTGAACCACGGCGCTCAAAGTCAACAGCTTGCAGCAGGTGTGAATGTGCGGATGGATGAGTGTTGATGGGTCCGTGGCTGATTACCCTGGAGAGCAGGGGGGGGGGCAGATAGAGGGCAGGCGGGGCACCAACACACACTGAGGCCTTTCAGTTTGCTTGAGGAGAAAATGTGAGTTGTGCTTTACTCTACAGAAGTACGAGAGGCTTTGGATTTTGTTGGTGTGACGGTCAGCAGGAGGCAGATTTACACATTTCCAGTTCAGTCTGAAGACCAGGAGGGAGACTGCTGAAGATCTAATCAAAGTAAAGGCCTCATTGACTGCTGCTGCATGAGTCCCCGCCATCTTGGATGGGTCACCGCTATGCCTCCATTGCCTAGTTGTGACTCAGAACATGATATTTCAGGCTCAATTCATCGTAATGGTTTAGTGCAGAGGTCTGCAGCCTGCCGCTCTGGAGCCACATGTGGCTCTTCAGCCCTTCTTCCACCGGCTCCCTGAAGCTTTCAAAACAAACATTTTGCTTTTCTCCATTTTATTTACACACTTAAGTCATTTTCAACAAGACTTTTAACTCTTGGCCTGAAAAGGGCTTTTAAAAAAGGCACAACTGAAATGGCTGAAATGGGAAAAAATAGCAAAAACTGCAAGAAATTAGGTAATCTGTGTGTGTGTGTGTGTGTGTGTGTGTGTGTGTGTGTGTGTGTGTGTGTGTGTGTGTGTGTGTGTGTGTGTTTGAGAGCGAGAGAGAGAGAGAGAGAGAGAGAGAGAGAGAGAGACACACAGAGGAACATCTTAACTAAACTTCACTATTAAGATGTTTCTCAATATGTCACATTATATTTTCTAGTGTATATTGTATTAATATTTACACAAACACTTAAAGTACAGAAGCACACTGTATCATAACTAATTCATCTGCCACTTGTTACAAACCAAACGGTCTGAAAATATCTTGAAAATTCTGTGGAGATTAATTGTTTTAATTGTGTGTGAATTAATATAAGTGGGTCCTCATCCAATATGGCGGCCCAGCTAAACACATACGCCATAACATTGCGTCTACATAAATATGTATATAATTCTATGATAAATCTATTTGTATTATATCTATGGCGGTCTCTTAGGCCCCGCCCGTTTTAACATATCAACCAATCACAGCAAAGCAGACGTCGCGTGTCGCGTCTTCCATTAAAGTGTTAATTAGTTAGCTAAAGCAGCAGCTGAAGGTAATTCCTCTCTCACACACACACCGCCTCACTAACGCACTGTTTTTAACGTTATTACTGTTTTCATGGTCACTAGTTTAGTGTTTACTTCCGCTAAAAACAAAGTTCAGCTTGAGTTTTCTCATGAGTCCGAAAACATGCAGGCGAGGTTAATGTGTGTGTGTGTGTGTGTGTGTGTGTGTGTGTGTGTGTGTGTGTGTGTGTGTGTGTGTGTGTGTGTGTGTGTGTGTGTGTGTGTGTGTGTGTGTGTGTGTTTCTATAAGAGTAAAACCTTCATGACAACATGTTCTGATTCAAAGTGAATCATTTCTCTTGTTTCAGAGAACCAGAGTCTTCCTCTGTGGCTCAGCTGTCATGGAGTCTTCATCACTGAGCTGCTGAGGAACTTCTAAAAACTCCTGAAAACTCCTGAAAACTTCTAAAAACTCCTGAAAACTTCTAAAAACTTCCAACTGAGTAAGACACACGGGCTTTTTATTTATTTTATCTTTTGTTCCACTTTTCTTTCCAAGGTTACGGACTGGTGGAGTCCAGCTGCTGCCTCTCTTCACCTCTCTTCACCTCGCCTCACCTCGCCTCACCTCTCACTCCCTCCCTCCCTCTCTCCACCTCTCCACCTTTCTCACTCCCTCTCCTCGCCTCACCTCACCTCTCACTCCACCTCTCCCTCTCTCCACCTCTCCCTCTCTTCACCTCTCTTCACCTCTCTTCACCTCACCTCTCTCTCCCTCCCTCCCTCTCTCCACCTCTCCACCTCTCTCTCCCTCCCTCCCTCTCTCCACCTCTCCACCTTTCTCACTCCCTCTCTTCACCTCTCTTCACCTCTCTTCACCTCACCTCTCACTCCCTCTCCTCACCTCGCCTCACCTCTCACTCCACCTCTCCCTCTCTCCACCTCTCCCTCTCTTCACCTCTCTTCACCTCTCTTCACCTCACCTCTCTCTCCCTCCCTCCCTCTCTCCACCTCTCCACCTCTCTCTCCCTCCCTCCCTCTCTCCACCTCTCCACCTTTCTCACTCCCTCTCCTCACCTCGCCTCACCTCTCACTCCCTCTCTCCACCTCTCCCTCTCTCCACCTCTCTCTCCCTCCCTCTCTCTCTCTCCCTCCCTCCCTCTCTCCACCTCTCTCTCCCTCCCTCCCTCTCTCCACCTCTCCCTCTCTCCACCTCTCTCTCCCTCCCTCCCTCTCTCCACCTCTCCCTCTCTCCACCTCTCTCTCCCTCCCTCCCTCTCTCCACCTCTCCCTCCCTCTCTCCACCTTTCTCTCTCCCTCCCTCTCTACACCTCCTCCTCGCTCCCTCTCTCCTTCATCCCTCTGTTGTTCCTCGCCTCAGCCTCCAGGGCGGCGCCGTGTCGTTTCCCACTCATGACTGTGGAAGCGGGTGGACTCAGTGGAACTTTGTAGTATTTTGTCTTTTGAAAGATTCTGGATCTTTAATCTTCATCCTGTCGTAGGCGGAGGCAGATCGAAGGGTGGAGGGGTCGTTTGTCGTGACACATTGAAGTTATGCGAGAATCTTTTTGGAAACGATATTTTAATAAAACCTGTTTGAGCCTTTATTCTTATATCTTGATTTTAATGTTGCTTGTTCCTTTTCATTTGAACTAGAATCTATTAAAAGGTAATTATTCTGAGGTGGCGGCCAGGCGACTCAACAGAAATGATTACATTTATTTTGAAATCCTTTGTGGCTAAATTTGCCTCAACATGGTATTTTTTAATTTATTACATAACTTGATAAATTGTTTTGTTTGACTTTGCACATCCTAATGCAGTGATGATGTTTTTGATAAAGTACTCTCGACTTCAGCAGCTCCCAAGTACTGGAGTAATACTTTTGCCACTGCTCAGTCTTTTATTTTAATCCAGTTTTAAATACCAAAACTGTGCAGTTATATTTTCTCTTTCTTTAGTGTGACGTTTCTTTATTTGGCCTGTGGTTCGTGTCTCAGTATAAAATGAGACGTGACTCAGTGACGCTTTATTTAGCTTTATTTGGCTTTATTTAGCTTTATTTAGCTTTATTTGGCTTTATTTGGCTTTATTTAGCTTTATTTGGCTTTATTTGGCTTTATTTGGCTTTATTTGGCTTTATTTAGCTTTATTTAGCTTTATTTGGCTTTATTTGGCTTTATTTAGCTTTATTTAGCTTTATTTGGCTTTATTTGGCTTTATTTGGCTTTATTTGGCTTTATTTAGCTTTATTTAGCTTTATTTGGCTTTATTTGGCTTTATTTGGCTTTATTTGGCTTTATTTGGCTTTATTTAGCTTTATTTAGCTTTATTTGGCTTTATTTGGCTTTATTTGGCTTTATTTATCTTTATTTGGCTTTATTTGGCTTTATTTGGCTTTATTTAGCTTTATTTATCTTTATTTATCTTTTTTCTTCTTTTAACCTTTCTAATAATTCTACCTTGAAGTTTTAACTGTTTTATCCATTTTTGCTTTAACTTTAAAGTATTTCTAGCTTTTTTAAAACAATATTAACCTTTAGAAATAGTCAGCTGTTCACAGAATGTAGAGTTTGTGATTGAGCCTCTACAGAGACGCTATAGAGCCTCATGTGGCTCCAGAGCTGCAGGTTTACACCTTTTATAGATGTATTGAGGTAGAATCATCACCATAGCAACGATTACCAGAGGAAATCAGGAAGCATCACATATTCATTCATAGTCATTAGTTCTATTAAACTCCTGTTAGGCACCATGACACATTTAATACTGCAGTAACTGCATATTTAACTGTGTACAACTGCAGTACGTCGCTCTGACTCGTACATGTACATCTAGTAATCCTCTACTTTGTTCTTAGGTTGGTCTTACTTTGTCCTCACATATCGACTAAATGTTAAGATGGCGGGGCTGCTCTTCTCCTCTCCTCTTCTTCTGTTCTCTCCTTCATTCTTCTTCTGTTCTCTCCTTCATTCTTCTTCTGTTCTCTCCTTCATTCTTCTTCTGTTCTCTCCTCTCTTCTCCTCTTCTGTTCTCTCCTTCATTCTTCTTCCGTTCTCTCCTTCTTTCTTCTTCTGTTCTCTCCTCTCCTCTTCTTCTGTTCTCTCCTCTCCTCTTCTTCTGTTCTCTCCTTCTTTCTTCTTCTGTTCTCTCCTCTCTTCTTCTTCTGTTCTCTCCTCTCTTCTCCTCTTCTTCTGTTCTCTCCTCTCTTCTCTTCTGTTCTCTCCTTCATTCTTCTTCCGTTCTCTCCTTCATTCTTCTTCTGTTCTCTCCTCTCTTCTCCTCTTCTGTTCTCTCCTTCTTTCTTCTTCCGTTCTCTCCTTCTTTCTTCTTCTGTTCTCTCCTCTCTTCTTCTTCTGTTCTCTCCTCTCTTCTCCTCTTCTTCTGTTCTCTCCTCTCTTCTCTTCTGTTCTCTCCTTCATTCTTCTTCCGTTCTCTCCTTCATTCTTCTTCTGTTCTCTCCTCTCTTCTCCTCTTCTGTTCTCTCCTTCTTTCTTCTGTTTCTTTATATTCTTTACTGTTTTCAGCAGGTTGTTGTTGATTATCTGTAGAACGCCACAGTCTTTAGATTCTTCCTGTTTAAGATGGAACTTTTCGTTGACGCTCCGTTATCATCTCCTTTATTTGTACTTGATTACACAGTTTTCATTTATTTATTTTCTGCTCAGCTTCACCATCCTTGATTGTCTCCGTTCTTTCTTGCTGTACTCTAAGTAATCCTCCCGTCTGACTGAGGTTCAGTCTCTTCTCTTCCTCAGCCAACTCTTTTTTTTTTTGGCTTCGTTTGCAGACGATTATGTGCAAAATGAAATCAATTATGTCTTTTCAGCCAGCGGCCATTTAACTGTGGGTGTGTGTCTTCATTCACAATGGACTGGGTCCAACAGGAAGACAATGGACTGGGTCCAACAGGAAGACAATGGACTGGGTCCAACAGGAAGACAATGGACTGGGTCCAACAGGAAGACAATGGAATTCTCAGACTGGGGGAGTTTCATCACTAATTTTACATTAATCAACAAAAACAATTGGGAAGAAAAAGAATGGCTTTTGTTTTCAAAGTGAACTCAGGATGTCTGAACAGCTGACGGTTAAGTTGTTTATTTTAAATGGTGACGGTGTGAGAAATTAAATGTGGCGCGATGAAATGAGATAATTTCACTCCACCCATTTCTTTACTACAAAGTCCAGATGAGAACTTCAAATGGAATTTTCTAGGTTTTACTGCTTTATTTACATAATTGAACATCATTCATACAATTCTGACACTTTATAGTATTACAGACGTGAGACGTGGCTCTTCAGGTTGAGCCTCAGTGTTTTGGTTGTTTTCCCTCAGTTTCTGGAGCGTTCTCAGTCCTTGTCCTGGTTTCTGGAGCGTTCTCAGTCCTTGTCCTGGTTTCTGGAGCGTTCTCAGTCCTTGTCCTTGTTTCTGGAGCGTTCTCAGTCCTTGTCCTTGTTTCTGGAGCGTTCTCAGTCCTTGTCCTTGTTTCTGGAGCGTTCTCAGTCCTAGTTTCTGGAGCGTTCTCAGTCCTTGTCCTGGTTTCCGGAGCGTTCTCGGTCCTTGTCCTTGTTTCTGGAGCGTTCTCAGTCCTAGTTTCTGGAGCGTTCTCAGTCCTAGTTTCTGGAGCGTTCTCAGTCCTTGTCCTTGTTTCTGGAGCGTTCTCAGTCCTTGTCCTTGTTTCTGGAGCGTTCTCGGTCCTTGTCCTTGTTTCTGGAGCGTTCTCAGTCCTAGTTTCTGGAGCGTTCTCAGTCCTAGTTTCTGGAGCGTTCTCAGTCCTTGTCCTTGTTTCTGGAGTGTTCTCAGTCCTTGTCCTTGTTTCTGGAGCGTTCTCAGTCCTTGTCCTTGTTTCTGGAGCGTTCTCAGTCCTTGTCCTAGTTTCTGGAGCGTTCTCAGTCCTAGTTTCTGGAGCGTTCTCAGTCCTAGTTTCTGGAGCGTTCTCAGTCCTTGTCCCTGTTTCTGGAGCGTTCTCAGTCCTTGTCCTTGTTTCTGGAGCGTTCTCAGTCCTTGTCCTTGTTTCTGGAGCGTTCTCAGTCCTTGTCCTGGTTTCTGGAGCGTTCTCAGTCCTTGTCCCTGTTTCTGGAGCGTTCTCAGTCCTTGTCCTTGTTTCTGGAGCGTTCTCAGTCCTTGTCCTTGTTTCTGGAGCGTTCTCAGTCCTTGTCCTGGTTTCTGGAGCGTTCTCAGTCCTTGTCCTTGTTTCCGGAGCGTTCTCAGTCCTTGTCCTGGTTTCCGGAGCGTTCTCAGTCCTTGTCCTTGTTTCTGGAGCGTTCTCAGTCCTTGTCCTTGTTTCCGGAGCGTTCTCAGTCCTTGTCCTTGTTTCTGGAGCGTTCTCAGTCCTTGTCCTTGTTTCCGGAGCGTTCTCAGTCCTTGTCCTGGTTTCCGGAGCGTTCTCAGTCCTTGTCCTTGTTTCCGGAGCGTTCTCAGTCCCTGTTTCCGGAGCGTTCTCAGTCCTTGTCCTGGTTTCCGGAGCGTTCTCAGTCCTTGTCCTTGTTTCCGGAGCGTTCTCAGTCCCTGTTTCCGGAGCGTTCTCAGTCCTTGTCCTGGTTTCCGGAGCGTTCTCAGTCCTTGTCCTTGTTTCTGGAGCGTTCTCAGTCCCTGTTTCCGGAGCGTTCTCAGTTTGCTGTCGCTCCGTCCCTCCTGAGACGACGACCTTGCTGAAGTCCCTCTCCTTCCTCGCCGTGACTCGGCCGACTCACTCTGCTCTTTGCCAAGACGTCATGTTCAGTCAGGGCACATTGATCATAACCAAGACTGAGCGGCGACATTATTTTCCCGTTCCACGGCGGTTATTGATCGTTTCCTCTGTACAGTCAAAATGGATTAGCCGGCGGATTAAAGTCCCCAGGTTGTGCAGGAGAGTCGCTCAGACAGACGAAGGGTTTGCATTTGTTGTTGCTGCAGCGCTGCTTCATTTAATCTTCCCTCATCTCTCCCAGAGAGCAGAAAGCCTGGAATCATTTCAGACGGCGGCTCGGAGGACGTCGCCGTATCCAAATCTAATCACCAGCATGTCGAGTCACGAGTCCAGAACTTCCACACTAACTTTTTCTCTTTCAAACTTCCATTGATTGTATCGTAAAATTCATGGAAATATTAAACCCTTAAATTCATCTTATATTATCTTTTATCTAATTTAGACGATCACAAAGTCACACACGCTCACATGGGCACCTCCACACTTTGTCTTTTTGGACAGTTTCACCTGCGAATCTAAAATAAGTACCGCAATTTCTGGACTATAGAGAGCACCGGAATGTAGAATATAACAAAATAGAACTTTCTTGTCACTGTATGTTAAAACAGCAGTGAAATGTCGAGCAGCAGCCTCAGTGACGGCAAGAAGCACACGAGTAAAAATACCAAACTGTGGAGAAGACTAAAATATTAAGTATTAAATATTGGAAAATTAATACTGGGAATTATAAACAAAGTATTTACAAAAGTAGTGCAATATAATGTGCTGTGCAAATTGTTCAGCGATACAATAAATATAAGCCACACCCACCAACTTCAAAAATGTTTATTTTTTTACACATGAATAGTTCACGCTTGTCCTCGTGACAGGACATGACTTTCACTGTGGGACTGCATTTTTATTCGATTTGTTTTTTAAGAAAAAACACGTTTTAAGCTCGGCTCCTAAGGTGGGGCAGCGAGAAGGTGAGTGAATTACAGCAAAAATACACAAACACTAAGGGTTTTATCGCTGTTGATAAAGTATTTTGTTATTTGCTGATTCTGAGGAGGAAGATTTTCCTCTGAGGACGATTGGTCAGCCACCAGCTCAAAGGTACGTGATGCACCTGAACGCATCACCAACGTACTTAAGCGCATTAGCCCGTTAAAAAAAACATGAATTAGTCACGTCATTGTTTAAGCTGCAGGGTTCAAAGCGTGTGGAAAAAAAGTAGCAGCTTATAGTCCAGAAATTACGGTAATTGTATGTTTGAGAGCCTAATTGGCAGTGACGGATGCTTTCTTTTTGTCCTCCAGAAGAAAGTACACACAGTAATATGTACTTTAGTAACCGACTGAGACATATGAAGTGCATCAGGCTGAAGTCATCGCCGTTACGTGTCGAGTGCCGAACACACGCTGCGATGATGCTGCAGGTTGAGAGATGAAGGAAAAACATACGAGTGCAATGATCCACACATTCCGAGAAAAACAAATGGTGTGTTTATAGACGCACAAACCACACGAAGCCATCACTCATCCTCCATATGGGGGGGACACACACACACACACACACACACACACACACACACACTTGCATAGTGGTGCTTGTATCGTGTGTGTGTGTGTGTGTGTGTGTGTGTGTGTGTGTGTGTGTGTGTGTGTGTGTGTGTGTGTGTGTGTGTGTGTGTGTGTGTGTGTGTGCAGAAGACTAATTAGCTATTTTCTGGTTCACAGCACAGATTTAAAAAATAGAAAACAAACTCCAACATCAGGGATTTCTTTGTCGCCGTTTGCGCGCCATCTGCTAACGGACAAATAAGCTCAATTCAGCTGCGGGCGAATATGAAAACGTGGTGTGAGAGACGGCGATGGTGATGCTGAGCGAACTGATGCATTCTGGGAAACTCTTAGGAGTTTCTCTGACTCTCTGGTTCTGTTGGAACTAATTTCATTCAGGTATTTAGTTTACATCCTAATATCTTTAATACTTTAGTTTTACTGGAGTGCTCAGAACGTTTATGGGCTCATGAGGTTGAATCGTGTTGAAGTACTTGGTCCTCAAACGAATACTTGCTGGTAAATTCTGGCTCAATTCAAGTTTCCTGGTATTTTCCCAAGGAAATCTTCAGGCTGTTGTCCAAATCTGATAAATGACATCCTGAAGGGTGCAAGAATAGTTTTAACTTCAAAGAGGAGCCATAGGAAGCTCCCTGGAACCAGAACTTCTGGTAAACATCCAATACGGTATAATTCCTGCAGCCGCCCTAATGACCCAACATGTTTGTGGCAGCATGCGGCCCAGCTGCCTCCCTCTTCAGCTGACGCTGCAGACTCCCTGCTGAGCAGGCGGCGCTGTCTCTCCTCATCCAGGCGAGTCTGAGACCACTGAGCTCCACACGGCGGTCGGCAGCGGCGCAAACGGAAATGTCAGTTTCCTTGTGCTCCACTGCAGACGGGGGTCCGGCTGACCTCTGATTGGCTGAACGCTCCATGAAGGGTCCAGAGTGTAATGGGAATGGACAGAGTCATTACACAGTGCTTTAGACGGCTCACACATCTGGAGTTGTACCTTCAACATCCCCTCAAGGACAAACGGAAGCTCGTCCTCGTCTCCACCTCCAGACCGCCGCTGAGGTCAGAGCCTGTCAGTCCAGGTTACGCCTCCAGCAGGAAGACAAAGGGGGGGTCCGAGTCCAGTAGGATGCAGCCATGAAAAGACCAAAATAAAACGTCCAGCAGAAAAAATAAAAGCACCATGAAGTGGTGTTCATGGAAAGATCCTGGATGGTTCTGTTGAACAAGGAGTGGAGCTCGAGCTGCGGTTGATCTTTTCTGCAGGAAGTGATGAATCCCGTTGATCTGGAACTGAAATGACATAAATTCATACAAAACAATTGATCATCTTTTGCTTCTCTGCTGAGACAAATTAATATTTTGATCTTTGAAGTAACGAAGGTATTTGCAATATTTTGAGTTTTTCCCCCTTGAAATAACAAAAATGCCATTTAGTGCTGACTCGCTGGTTTTAGTAGAAGATTTGAATATGTGTAAACTTAAACTAAGTGATGTTGATTGTGGCTCTTCTGTGATGTGGACGTTGAAAGAGGAGCCACAGGATTGGCCGGTCTCTAAATGTTAGATCAAATCACAGGTCTTGGTTATTACCTTTGACACTCAGGTTAGATGTTGGATTTGTCCGTTTCCTTTCTGCAGCTTATCAGTTTACAGATTTGTCAGGTAAAGACTCTCGAGAGCAAACACCATTAGACAAAACCAGCTGGGCCCGATAATAAAAGACCTGACAGGTTTTAATGCACCAGTGTACGAAGACCACTCGTCTGATTTATGATTAGACTGTCTAAAAGAAAATATTCAGAAAGAATGGAGACGTTATCCGTTTTTCATTTAATGGGCCTCTTGTGAGAGATACTGTTGATATGTAGTGACCTTGAAGAGCTGAATGAGCGAACGAGCATTTATCTGTGATATTATCCCCCAACGCAGGAGGAGAAACACCCGGTCCATATTTCTGCTTGGTGACATTTCTCCGCCGATATTGATGCTCGTGTCCATTAATTTGCTCATTTGGAGGCAATTACGCCTGATGCCATTTGTCAGAATGCAGGCGTGAGCGTTTCAGTGCTGCTGATTCGCTCCGCTGTCTGTCGGAGTAATTAAACCATGAGGAAGAGGAGGAGGAGGAGGAGGAGGGTGGGGGCGGGGGGGCTCCACCAGATTGATTTCTTCAGCCTCTTTTGTGTTGGAAAAGCTCAAATGATTCTCAGTGTGACGTTCAGATTGTAGGACAACTCGTCCACGGATGAGAGTTCAGAATTTTTTTGAGAGAATAAATCCTGGTTGTCGGTGGGACCAGTTGTTATTGGGACCAGTTGTCGGTGGACCAGTTGTTGGTGGGACCAGTTGTCGGTGGTACCAGTTGTCGGTGGGACCAGTTGTCGGTGGACTAGTTCCCGGTGGGACCAGTTGTCGGTGGACCAGTTGTCGGTGGACCGGTTCCCGGTGGGACCAGTTGTCGGTGGACCAGTTGTTGGTGGACTAGTTCCCGGTGGGACCAGTTGTCGGTGGGACCAGTTGTCGGTGGACCGGTTCCCGGTGGGACCAGTTGTCGGTGGACCAGTTGTTGGTGGACCAGTTGTCGGTGGGACCAGTTGTCGATGGACCAGTTGTCGGTGGACCAGTTGTCGGTGGACCAGTTGTTGGTGGACTAGTTGTTGGTGGACCAGTTCCCGGTGGGACCAGTTGTCGGTGGACCAGTTGTTGGTGGACTAGTTGTTGGTGGACCAGTTGTCGGTGGACTAGTTGTTGGTGGACCAGTTCCCGGTGGGACCAGTTCCCGGTGGGACCAGTTGTCGATGGACCCACACGACCAGTTGAGAGGTCGTGACTCTGGAACCATCCGCCTCTCGTCACGCCGACAGAACGTCGTTATCTAATGTCCTTTCTAGTCTGTACTTTTATAATCCGGCACAGACTCCCAGACTGGTGTCCCTTTGTTTCCTCCAAGCCTTTAATATCTGCGTAGCTTTTTCTCTCCCATCTTTTTTTGGTGCAGTTGGAAGCAGCACCAGAGGGTCACCAGGGAACCAATTACTTTTCAGAGATCGACTGGTTTAATCTATTTTTTATGGGAGGTATGGTGGCCTGGAGGGGCTTCCTGCTACCAGAGCGCCCCCGTCTTTTCTCCCAGACTTTCCATTCAGGGACGGCCCCGCTTGGTATCAAGCTGCTGGTGATAATACCCAGAATGCCTTGCTCCAGACAACGCCCAGTATTCTACCTTTATGGGTACTCGCTGTACGATCACTTGTAAATGATTAATTTTCCTGAAGCTCTCTCTGGTGAGGGATTGTTGTCTAGCAACTGATTGCCTCCGCTGCTTTTGGCTCAGCGTTGCTTCCAAGAGAGAAACTGGCAACCGGCCGAACAAACTGCAAATCCAAAAGGTACTGAATGGGCCGGGCCAGGGCGGTCGCACACATCGTATACGGTCCAAACCAGATCAGTAAAATAGAGTGGTGGTGGTGCTGGAGAGTATTCACAAAACCAAACGATTACTACAGAAAACTACTACAATCTCAACTTAGACAACTTCAGTGAAACCTTCTGGTGCAACATAGTGAAACGTCCATAAAACTGTTGCATTATGGGAGTTTTTACAAACTCAGGCTGACGGCGAGGCTTTGAGGCTGGTTTTCCCTCATGGCAGCGTCACTGAGATCTCAGCTCAGGTTCAGCAGATTGGAGCTTCTGCGGGTCGTTTCCGGCCCTCAGGCCTTACGTTTGACCTCCCTGTCCTCCAGGTTGTCTTGAAACTATCTCACCTTCAAACCTGCTGAATATTTCTTGTCATCAATTAATCCTCAAAATAACGTTTTTGTACCATTGAAGAGACCCAGAGGAAGAAACGGTGGAAGAACATGACCGTCCTGCGAGTCCAGTCTCACAACTAGAACCGTTTGTCATCCGTTTCCAGCGGACTGGATCACCTGCAGCATTTATTGTTCCCAGAACAAACCCACCAGGATGAAGGGCTTCACCCAGCCACACCAGCTAGTTGTCTTATTGTTTACCTGGTTGAATGATTAACCGGCCCAATAACAAATGATAATGGAACCATGTAAGTGAGCTTTTAAACTGAAATGTTCTGAAAGTTTCCGGTGAGACGCCGTGCTGCCGTCGGGGAAATGAGGCGTGTCTGGTCGGGAGCATAACGTGAAGTACAGCATATCAACACTCGGCGCCGCAAACTGGAGTCTGATGCTCGACGAGGGAGCGGCGAGAAACACGTGTCAGCAAAATGTTAATGCTGCTCCTCATTACTGCTGCGCCGTTGGAAATGGCAGATGAAATAAAGCATCTCCTCCTGTTGTCGCGGCGTTGGAGCCGAAGCGCCGTGTTGCAGAGCTGAAATGGTTGGCTGTGTGTGTGTGTGGGGGGGGGGGGTCGTCGGGGTGTGGTGTTGAATTATGGGAATGATCCCGGTGCTACCATAGGTGTGCTCAAGGCTCGTGTCCCTCTGCTATATATTTCTGCCCTCTTTCATCACAGCCCCACTGTGGGCTCGCCTCATACATGTAAAGCAGCTTTTTGATGGAAGGAGAGGCGGAGAGCAGAAAGACTGTCGCAAGAAAAGATGAGTGGAGGAGGGCAATGAAACGGAAAGATTGTTTTCATTGGTCTTTATTTATTCAGTCGGCGTTGACTGAGTGCACGTGCTCCTTCCTCCTGGTTTGTGTTCGTGCCTGTTCTCACCTGCAGGTTTATTTGTCTTCTCCTGTTTGGCCACTCGAGGCGCTCACGAGTACTGCTGGGGGTTAAGTGCTCTGCACACAAGAACCTTCACCAGAGGAATTAATGCAGCGACTAGTTTGTTCTTCACTTCCCAGATTGTCCAGTTGGGTTTCTGTGACGGTGCAGCTCGTCTTTGTTCACAAAACAAAAAACCTTCATTGTGTCTTGGCCCTCTGTTTCCATGGCAACGGCACTGGAAGCCACTGAAAGCACAACTTTTTGAAAACGCTCGGAAGACGAACTTCTGGTTGATGCATAGCCATTGTGATGGAATATTGGGAACTAGTGTTTCTATAATTAATGGTGTATCTTGATATAATATTTAAAAGAAACCTTAAAAATAGATTTATTATTGTTTCACATGCATTTGTTCATTCATTCCTGCTTTTTGTCTCATAAAAGGAAAACCTGTTTCTACACGTTTAAAATCTCATGAATCAACTTCTAACAGATCAAATGTTAAAGAAATGTTATAATTTAATGTTTTGTTTTTTAAGAGGTTTTGTGTATTTTGAGTTCGGTTGACCTGAATCAAGTCACATTGAAGTTTATCTGATGCAGGTTTAACACAGACCTGACGGGAAATACAACCGAGATCGACTTTATACTCCGAGATGCTGCTTCATATTTCATCTCCTTCAAATCTCATGAAGAAAATAAATCAATGAGAAGCTCCTCTTTAATGCAGCCGAACACATCGGACTTTCTTTCCTCCTCCAGCAGGTTTTTTTAACACTGACACCCGAGTTAAATGACGAACGTCGTTTCTCACTGAGAACAAATCATTGGTTTGTTTACTGGTGATTCTAGTTGTTTTCTCAGTTTTCCTGACGGAGGAGTGTCTCCAACTCTGTTCATTTATCCTCCCACTTTTCCTTCAAGCTGTGAGTCTTAATGGAGGAAAAAAGAATGAAATCTCACCCACAGTGACGACAACACGTGCAGTGATGTGATTGGAAGGAATCTTTATTGACGTTGAGATGTGATCTGCTGTTTGGGTCGTGTGAGGAAGGAGACGGGCGCCGTGATTGGTCGAGGAGCTGGAGGATCAGAGCTTCACCTCAAAGGTCACGGCTCTGCTCGGCTCTTAATGCGGGCGAAGGTGTGTAATTGAGGTGTTAATGGAGGAGGTAATGGACCCCCCCCCCCCCCCCCCCCCCCAGCAGTCCTGGAGAAGCAGAAGCGTTATTACATGCAGCGTTAACGGGACCCTGAGCGTCATTATGTTGTGATTGCAGACAGTTCTTACTGTTTGCCGGTGGCCTTCGGGTTGGTGCTGTTGTTTCCTCACTCAGGTACTGATGGATGAATGAAACCTCACCTTTTAGATGGCCTTGTAACTTTTGCTGTGCGCCGATGTCTCCCTCTGAATTCTGTCCAGTCACATTGTTCCGTCATTCTGAGGTGAGGTCTGCAGTCGGTGAAAAGTTCTCTGAGGTTTCATGTGACGCAAACGGAACATCGCTGCTCTGATTCGTCGCCGTTCTGTTTCAGTTTGATCTGTGAAAAGTGCTTCACTACATAAAACACTGAGTTAATTAAAAACTTCTTTGTTTGAAAAATAGTCTTCAGCTGCTTCTGAAGAGTCAAACCTGAGTCTAAAATGATGTTTTTACGGTGACTGTCAAAATAAAAGTATCAAACTGTTGATGTTTCCTGAGTGACGCCATCTTGGGGGATATCAAAGATGGCGGCAGCTCCAGCCAGAACATCAACATTTGAGGAACCTCCAGACTTTATTAAAGAAAGAGTCTTGAATCCTGGAGAAAGTCTGGATCTCTGCACATCTGGATTCTCTCTGGAAAAACCTTCAGTTTCACTACATCCAGAGGACAAACGGGATCTTGTGACACGAAGCCTCGGGGACCTTCAGGAGGTTCTGGGACGCTGAGACGTCAACAAACCGGGGATGTCCCGCCAAAATAAAATGCTGGAACTATGAGTTTGAGACGAAGTTCCTTCAGAAAGGTTTCGAAGACGAGTTAGAGACGAACATCAAGTAAAACTGAGTCTGCAGTTTTCATTTCTCACCTTTGTGGGAGGAACTTTAAACGTTGTGAACGTGAGCTGACAGTAACTTGTTCCTCCAGCGTGGCGAACAGCCTGAACTTACTCACCGAATGATAAACAGACTTTCTTAATGTTCATCAGTGTAGATCTTTTTTGTTTTCTCCTCTTCCTCCAACAATCTCCAGGTTACAAACAAAACTCCTCCATGGCAGAGCTTCAGCCCCCCCAAGGGGCTGAGCTTCAGTCGGACCACCAGAGGAGGGAAGAAGCTGCAGATGATGATGATGATGATGAGCAGCAGCTCTGACAGTCGGAGTGATCTCTAGAACTGGGAGCACTGGCACACACACACACACACACACACACACACACACACACACCCCCTCAGAAGATCCTCCAGAGTCTCTCCCCGCATGACGGCACGCCACTATTTTTAAAACATGCCGTCACCGGGATCTCGAGAGCCCCCGCGGCCCCTCCCCCTCCCCCTCCCCCTCCCCCTCCCCCGCAGTAGTAACCAGTGTTGTGAATTCCTGCCCCGCCCCTCCGAGCTCGGCGGGGACTCCGACTGCTCGCATCGGAAAACCACCCGCCATGAATATTGAAGAGGGTTTCTTAGCGAGCGGCGTGAGGAACGCCCTGCACTCGGCTGGGGGAGCGTTAATGCAACCTGCTGGAGGAGCGTTAATGCAACCACTTGCTGGAGGAGCGTTAATGCAACCTGCTAGAGGAGCGTTAATGCAACCTGCTGGAGGAGCGTTAATGCAACCACCTGCTGGAGGAGCGTTAATGCAACCTGCTAGAGGAGCGTTAATGCAGCAACCTGCTGGAGGAGCGTTAATGCAGCAACCTGCTGGAGGAGCGTTAATGCAACCTGCTGGAGGAGCGTTAATGCAACCTGCTGGAGGAGCGTTAATGCAACAACCTGCTAGAGGAGCATTAATGCAACCACCTGCTGGAGGAGCGTTAATGCAACCTGCTGGAGGAGCGTTAATGCAACCTGCTAGAGGAGCGTTAATGCAACCACCTGCTAGAGGAGCGTTAATGCAACCTGCTAGAGGAGCGTTAATGCAACCACCTGCTAGATTAGCGTTAATGCAACCTGCTGGAGGAGCGTTAATGCAACCTGCTGGAGGAGCGTTAATGCAACCACTTGCTGGAGGAGCGTTAATGCAACCTGCTAGAGGAGCGTTAATGCAACCTGCTGGAGGAGCGTTAATGCAACCACCTGCTGGAGGAGCGTTAATGCAACCTGCTAGAGGAGCGTTAATGCAGCAACCTGCTGGAGGAGCGTTAATGCAGCAACCTGCTGGAGGAGCGTTAATGCAACCTGCTGGAGGAGCGTTAATGCAACCTGCTGGAGGAGCGTTAATGCAACAACCTGCTAGAGGAGCATTAATGCAACCACCTGCTGGAGGAGCGTTAATGCAACCTGCTGGAGGAGCGTTAATGCAACCTGCTAGAGGAGCGTTAATGCAACCACCTGCTAGAGGAGCGTTAATGCAACCTGCTAGAGGAGCGTTAATGCAACCACCTGCTAGATTAGCGTTAATGCAACCTGCTGGAGGAGCGTTAATGCAACCACCTGCTAGAGGAGCGTTAATGCAACCTGCTGGAGGAGCGTTAATGCAACCTGCTGGAGGAGCATTAATGCAACCACCTGCTCGAGGAGCGTTAATGCAACCTGCTGGAGGAGCGTTAATGGAACCTGCTGGAGGAGCATTAATGCAACCACCTGCTCGAGGAGTGTTAATGCAACCTGCTGGAGGAGCGTTAATGGAACGTGTTCAGAGGAAAGGCGTTTCTGTGAATGAGTGTAAAACACTGAAGAGGTCCGGTTGCTCTTCACTCTGGAGTTAATCCAGCTTTAGTTTTTTCATGTGAATTAAAAGAAGCATCAGTACGTGTTGGTATATTAATAAAGACGTCAGTAGAATCATTATCGGTCTTTTCTTGGAGCGACGCTCAGTGAGACTCTGCAGTTTGCAGGGCGACACAGAGGGCAGCTAATACTCTGATCTGAGCCGGTAATCCCAAATGCAAATAAACTCGTGCTGTGAAGTAAAGTTTGCTTGACGACTGGAGTCGGTAAACAATCTTTATTTGTCTTGCCTGGAGCAACAGATCTTCTTCAGTAATCGGGGTGTTTTCTCCTCACGGTTCTGATCCTGGGTGTTAATCTGTGTGTCGAGCAACAATGACGAGAACCACGAATGATGCAGGTTGACGGTTTGTGAACGATTCTGGAAGGCGACACGAGGCTCTGGAGGTTCTACGTCTTTGTACCAGTTTCCTTTGGAGTCTCACAGATTTTAAATATTCTCATTAGGGATTGGTCCAGAATTCAGTACTTGTATAGGTACTGACTGAATTCTGCCGGTACTACGGAGTACCGATTCATGTAAACTCAAAGTTACCATGTTTCAGTACCCTAACGCCTCCCTGTGAGGAAGAGTACGCAGTTTTACGAGCCGGACTTGAAGGGTGCACGGCAACTCGTCTACGATTAATTTATTTTCAGCATTATTGATTTGAAGGATCTCAAAGTATATTTGACACAAAAACAAGATATTTCTGTTGGAAGCAGTCTTTATTGTACATCACAGTAGATATATATATGTACAGTAATCACAGTACATGTATCAGTAATACACAGTATACCTAGACGTTGGGTACCACCAAGGTTGTGTCTGACACAGGAAATCGGGGCGAGTTTTCCTGCCTTATCTTCAGCCACCAAGTGTGATAAGCTCTTTGAGCACGTCTGAGGTGTGACCAGGCCAGTGGAGGTGTGATCAGATAAATGGGAGCGATTCTCCAGAGAAACAAGGCCTCATGATACTATACTAGATATATATGGACATATACTGGATATATGAGACGTATATAGAAATAGAACTATGTAGAAGTACATTATACAGGATTTATTTTCTCTCCTGTAATCTCATCCATGGACGAGTTGTCCTATAATCCCAGAACTCAGCCTTGTGACTGAGGGAGAGGAAGAGTAGGCGATTTTCCGAGCCGGACCTGAACGCAGCATCGCAGCACCGGAGCGTAACGACGTTGCAGGTTACGATCGCTGCAATACTTGTGACGCAAAGTGCAAGGCCAGTGTCAGGAATACTTTTAATCTGAAGAAACTCCTGGTTAAGACTTTAATCAGCATCTCCGCAGCCTTGAGAAGTTTTAAACTTTAGTGTTTGTCCTGGAGCGTCATGGCGACGAGTCCAGAGGGGAAAGGAGTAGAAGTTACTGGAGCTGCGTTTAATGTGTGTATTAGTAGGAAGAACACTGTGTAGTTCTAGTTTTCATGATTTTAGTATTAAACTAACATTTTTTACCACGTAAACAACTTTTTGAAAACGATCAGCTGTTGAATCTGATTGAAGCTTCGGGTTTTTCTTCTTTCACCGGGTTTAAGGGATTTCTGTCGTTTCCGGTCTCGTTTTCACAACGTTGTCGCGTCGACGTGAAACTTTACTGGAACGAAAAGTTAAAACTGAGTTTTCACTTGAAATGTTTTCATGTAAACCGGAGTGGGTGGACTGAGCACAGAGAGCTGATGTGTTAAAACGTTAGAGCTGAAAAGCACCAAAGAACTTTCCAACACAAAGTTCTGAATAATTGTAGTAAACATGTTGTGGGAAGCTCAACCCTCTAATGGATTTAAAAAGACTCCACAAGGTCGGAGCTTTTGCAAAGTTGGCAGCCTTCTGACTTTATTAAAGTTTTTCTCCAGCGTATTAGAGTATTATTCTCCTTCAGTTAGTCATTTTGTGAAAATGGGAAAGTTGACTCAACCTGACAGATTCATTTTCTGGACTTCAGCAGATTTTTGATCAATATTTCTGGTATTAATTTGAAAGAATTAAAACTTTTGTTTTACAACTTCTCTTTGGCTCGTATCTGCCAAATGAAAAATAACATAGAATGATAAAATTACCTTTCAAACATTTCTTTATCAAGTCATTCCAGAATGTCGATACAGAATACAGTTATATTAGAAAAGAAAATGTATTTGAATTATAATGTAAATATATTTTATTAAAGTTCATCTACACAAAATAAATATTCTGTATTTAAGTATACGCCCATCTATTTAGATATCAGATATTTAAGTTAATAATTTTTAAAAACACTGCTTGGTCATTGTTTGTTTGTTCCAGATCCTCACTTCCTGTTTGTTTCTGACTTCCTACATGAATTCAGCCGTTTCCATCAGATCTGTGATAAAGAAGGAATCAGAGCTCGGCACTGGTCAGAGCAGCGTTCAGAGCTCCACTAAACCAAGTATTGGATTTCAGGGTAACAGTGTGAGACGACATGCAGTCGATGCATCAGACGCTTCTGGCAAAGGCTCTTATTTTTGAGGTAATACAGACGGAAAATGAGAATTTGCGAGGAGAAAGAAGCAATCTGCCTCCTGGTGACGGTTTATTCCACAGTGAAGAGTTCTCCGTCACCATGTGAGGTCCTCCTCCTTCCTCTGGTTCCTCTTCTTCTGTTGTTCCATCCAAACGCTTTGTTTTGGTCCTGGCCTAATTTATTCCGTTTTGTTTCCTGGGGAGATCCGAGCTGCCTTTGAGAACGTCATCTTTATTACAGCAACAGAGCCGCTGGACTTCACTGAGCTTTTCCCCCCAAAATAACAAAAATCCCACTAGATGCCCCTTTGGAGGCAATTTTCCTCAATGACGTTTGTTTAAAGTAATTTAAACTTGAAACGGTTTAATCAAAGTTGGAACACAAGTCCTGAAGCGCACGTTGTAAAATCACACAGCGTAAAATCACCTCTCTGACACACACACACACACACACACACACACACACACACACACACACACACACACACACACACACACACACACACACACACACACACACACACACACACACACACACACACACACACACACACACACACACACACACACACACACACACACACACACACAGAGGAGCCCGGCTGGTTGAAGCACTGAGCTCCTCGCCAGGCGTCACACCTCCGGTTCAGACCCGACCTTATTACTTCACACCTCTGGTTCTCCCTCTCCCGCCTGACGGAGCCGACACACCTGCTGCAGGTGAGCTTTGGCCCGTCTTTCCTTCTTAGAATCCTTAAACCACCGTCGACCTTTATACAAACACTGAAAACACAACTTTTTGAAAACGGCTCCCATCGCCGTGGAGACGGGGGAAAAACACCTTTTTTATAAAGCGCTGCTCCCGTGCATGTACATGACGGCCGTAGGAAATAGTGCATGCATGCATTGGAACACATTTCCAGCAGGGGGCGCTGCGCTGATTATGGCGTGGTCGGACAGCGTACACGGATGTTTACACTAAATAGATGTGTAGGAAATGTTCTATCGCTAAATCTGAAACTTGCATCGCAGCACTGTGGCTGTAGAAACACAGAAGTAGAATCGGGACCAATTAATACAAACTTTGTATTTAAACACAGTCAGTACAAGACAAAATACTAACTGGTGGCAGTAGTACATATAACTCAGTCCTTGCCAGTATTCTCTTCTGCTTGTCGCTCATCTTTGTTTCGTCCATTGAAATAATCCTTTTTTCTGAATGAGTTTATTTTGTCTAAATCCTGCTGTGCGTTATGAGGGTTGTACACAATCAGACTGAAAGTACAGGCTGTATTCCTACTGAATACTCTGGACTACACCCCTGCTGACGGACAAACTGTCCTAAGTTGATTAAACCTTTTTATATATGAATTAAGTCATAAATAACACAATAATGTAAACACAATGACAGAAGTGCGTCCATCAGGACTGACAACACTAAAAACTGTAGTACCAATAGTACCAATGCTCGTTTGAAGGTAATCGTTACTCAGGGACATTGTTATATACGGGCGTTTTTAATAGTTTTTGTGTTCCGCTTTGGAGTACTGAGATCATACTTTACTTTCTATTTCCCTTCAGTAGTACTGCTGGAATCACTTTGATCTTTGAATCCTGGTCATCGAGGTGTAAATCCTCACGTCCAGGTTGGCTTGTTGTTTTTTCCCTGTACTGTTGTTTTCCTGCAGTAGAATGTGAAGTACTTCCTCCCTCTGCGGCTGAAAACTGCCAGTTGTAGTTTTCCAAAGGCCGTCGCATCAGGATGGAGCTCTCCTCCTCCCCCAACCGCCTGAACAGAATGTTACCCTCCTCCTCCTCCTCTTCCTCCTCCACCTCCACCTCCACCTCCTCTTCCTCTTCCTCCACCTCCACCTCCACCTCCTCTTCCTCTTCCTCCTCCTCCACCTCCTCCTCCTCACCTTCACCCCGCCGCCGACCCTCCTCCCCCAACCGCCTGAACAGAATGTTACCCTCCTCCTCCTCCTCTTCCTCCTCCACCTCTTCCTCCTCCTCCTCCTCCTCTTCCTCCTCCACCTCCACCTCCACCTCCTCTTCCTCTTCATCCTCCTCCACCTCCACCTCCACCTCCTCTTCCTCTTCCTCTTCCTCCTCCTCCACCTCCTCCTCCTCACCTTCACCCCGCCGCCGACCCTCCTCCCCCAACCGCCTGAACAGAATGTTACCCTCCTCCTCCTCCTCTTCCTCCTCCTCCTCCTCCTCCTCCTCCTCACCTTCACCTCGCCGCCGACCCTCCTCCCCCGCCATCAAAGCTTCCTGCTCCAAGGCGGCCGCTTGTAATTCAATTGAGCGTCGACCCGATCCGGCACGTCAACAAGTTCACTGAACGACGCTGCTGCAGGTCTGCAAGCGCTTCTTTCTCTCCTTTCAGGGGGATTCTCATCCCTCGCTTTGTCCTGAAAGGAACCGTGTGTGTGTGTGTGTGTGTGTGTGTGTGTGTGTGTGTGTGTGTTGGGGGGGGTTCCAGTACAAGTCAGAGAAAAAAAGAAACGAGTTTGACTCAAACCGTGAAACTGAAATGACTTCCTGCTCTTCCATCCGGCCCCACATGAGCGCCTCCACGAGGTGTTAGCTCACCACATTCCCGCCGTCGTCAGATTTCCCGCCAGCCGTCCGTTTCTACTCTGCAGCTGCCGTTACTTTTTTTCCCTTTTCTCCTGCATTTGCATGGTGTTGGCATGTAATTTAAGATACACGACCGTGCATGGCAGTTTAATTAGATTGCCTCCTTGCCTTTTCTTTTTTTTTTTTTCTTCTTTTACGTGAATTCAGCCCTCGTTGGAATTTAATTTGCAGCAAACAACCCCTGGGCTGCTGGCGCGGCGTGACTGACGCACATTAGGTGCTTCATGTGAAGCTGAGACGCTTGATGAAGAGGAGCTCCCGCTTTATGCCAATATTCAAATGATTCACTAACTCTACTGCCGCCCGAGTCACTTCTTTCATGCCTGATTATTATTTCTGCTGTCGTGTGCTCCTATTTTATTCTGAGCTTTTGCTTCTTTTTCCACCAAAACTTTAAATATCTGCGTGTTCTTTAATACTAGCGTAGTTCCATGCAGCACTGCTTGATTGTACTACAGACATGAAGGAGGAGAGCACTGCTGATCCCGGCGGCATCGGGGTGGTGTATAAAACCTCCACCTCCAGCATTGGAGGAGCAGCAGAAAGGCTCTGTCCCGGAGCTTCTTTATGAGGCCACATGTCTCACTCCTGGTGACCGTGTCCCATCCTGGCTGAGAGTTTGTCCTCCAGACACTGGGTCGGTGCTGCTGGTTCTGGGATGCGTCTCGGTGTTTCTGTGAGAACTGAGGAGTTTCTACTATCCGTCCTCTGTCCACTCTGATGACATCACCACCTGCAGCTGCGTCATCAGTGTTGCGTCATTTTACATCAAATAGGATATTAAGTGTTTAACTAGGCCTGGGGTGAGCTGGCTTTCAAAATAAAAGCCCCTAGTTTTTTCAAAACTAAAAGTCCTTATTTATTCGAATGATATTTAGGGTTTAGCTCGATTAGAGGTGAGTTGGCCTTTAAAATAATAGCCCCCCACATTTTTCAAAATAAATCTCCTTTTTTGTTATCTTTCAAAATTTGTATTTGATCAATATTTAAATGGGCCAGAAGCCGTGATAAGGCCGACCCCGCCGGGCCAGAAGGCCAGAGTGCGAGGTCCTGATTGAGGCTGCTTGCAGCTTTAACTTTAATTTCTTTGCCCTCAAACTGACGGTCTACATGTGTTTGATTTTATTGGCTGATTTGATTCAATGTGGCTCCAAAACTAAAATCTTAACGGCCCTGGTCCAGGTTCTGAGAAGTACACATCATGTCACTTTTAATCAGTTTTTATGCAATGAAACTGAGTTTAATCTACAAATATTCATGGCTCAGTGAACAGTTCCCTGTGTGATTATTGATTTCTCCCCTGTTGATTGAGCTCCACCTCCTGCAGTGATGGTGGTGTCATAAGAAAAGCAACTTTATTCAAATAGAGAAATCACCTTAATGTTGGGAGGACGATAGGGAAAATGCTTTTTTCCTCTGATAATAGAAACTGATGTTTGCTTCAGTTGGACAAAAGCTTTCTGAACAAGACTAAACTAAAATGGCAGATTGGACTGTTCTGATCAAATAGAGATGATTGGTACATGAACACATAGACTTCTGTTTTATCCAGAGGAACAACCAGAGGGCCGCTGCCTGCCGCTCTGGAGCCACAAGCTTTACTGAAGCTTTCAGAAAATCATGCCTTTTTATTTCCTTTACACACTGAAGTGATTTCCCCCCAAAATAAGGCAACAACCAGAAGAAAGCAGCTTAAAACAAACCGGCTGACATGACTGATTCTTAAAAACAAAACTGCTAAAAGAGGGTGAAAGTGGTTGAAAAGCTAAAATATTCAAATTGTCTATTAAAAAAGTGAAACAACTAAAATCAGGTCCAAATACATAAAGAAATGTATAAAACCCATTAGACACACATTAGATGTGTCCGTGTGTCAGAACTCAGGTTCTATTAAACGAGGAGCTGGAGGAGCTAGAGGAGCTAGAGGAGCTGGAGGAGCTAGAGGAGCTGGAGGAGCTAGAGGAGCTGGAGGAGGTAGAGGAGGTAGAGGAGCAGGAGGAGCTGGAGGAGCTGGAGGAGGTAGAGGAGCTGGAGGAGGTAGAGGAGCAGGAGGAGCTGGAGGAGGTAGAGGAGCTGGAGGAGGTAGAGGAGCTGGAGGAGCTGGAGGAGGTAGAGGAGCAGGAGGAGCTGGAGGAGGTAGAGGAGCTGGAGGAGGTAGAGGAGTTAGAGGAGCTGGAGGAGGTAGAGGAGCTGGAGGAGGTAGAGGAGGTAGAGGAGGTAGAGGAGCAGGAGGAGCTGGAGGAGGTAGAGGAGCAGGAGGAGCTGGAGGAGCTAGAGGAGCCGGAGGAGGTAGAGGAGCTGGAGGAGGTAGAGGAGCCGGAGGAGGTAGAGGAGCCGGAGGAGGTAGAGGAGGTAGAGGAGGTAGAGGAGCAGGAGGAGCTAGAGGAGCTGGAGGAGCTGGAGGAGCTAGAGGAGCTGGAGGAGCTAGAGGAGCTGGAGGAGCTAGAGGAGCCGGAGGAGCCGGCCACAGGAAGAACATGCCTACCCCACCATGTTGAAAGCGTCCAGCTTTATTTTCTCCTTTTCTCAGGAGAGAACGATGCAGTTTCCCTTCATCTTGTGGAAACGGGCCTCGGAGTGCCTGAAGAAAACCTGATAATCCAATAACGGAGATATTTTTGCCATTAGTTTGCGACACAGATCAGACCAGGTTTCCAGCCCCACCTGCACTGCTAGAATGAAGAACTCCTCCTCCTCTTCCTCTTCCTCTTCCTCCTCCTCCTCCTCCTCTTCCTCCTCCGCCCTTCAGCGGTCCGTGCAGGTTGGAACCCAAACCGTCTAATTTCTCCTCCTCCTCCTGCCTGGCTGTGATGAAACACATCGCCCAGCTCCAGCATTGATTGGTCCTCATGTCCTGAGTGGCAGCCAATGAGATTAAAGCTCCGCAGATTCCCGGGACAAGTGTCTCACTGTGTCCATGATAAAACATGAGGTCCAAATTGGAATGGAGCCACGTCAAAACAACGGAGTTAATGCCACCGGGGGGTTAATGCCACCGGGGGGGTTAATGCCACCGGGGGGTTAATGCCACCGGGGGGTTAATGCTCGCTGTTGCTTTGAGGCATCAACACCTTTATTGGCTGAGACGAGGTTGTGCAGCGGAAGGCCGACGCTCCTGTGGTCTTGTTGCAGAGGATTGTGACGGGAGCGGCGCTCTCGCTGTATTGATGACGACGGAGGGATTCCAGTTGTAACCGTATCAAGATAAACCCTGCGGCTGATTGATCGGTGTGAAGGAGCTCATTTTGCAATTACAGCTTCCCCGGTAAGCGTAATGTGGGCCATCACGCCGCTAATACATTCAACAGCCGACGGGAAATATTGATTTGAAATTGCTTTATTGCGAGCGAGCGAGTGGATTACAGGACGGCGAAGCGTCGTGGTGGAGAGTGGAGGTCAGACGAGCTGGTCGGCTGAGGAAACGCTGGGATGGATCTGAGACCAGGATCAATGGTTTTAAGATTTAAAGCAGATCTGATCTGAAGTGATTTAAACCAGGGGGGGTCAATCATGAGGGCCGGGGGCCAGAACTGGACCGCAAGAGGCTCCAATCGGGCCAATTTAAATTAATACCTTTTTATTTTATTAAAGTTTTTTTGAACATTTCACCGTATTTTCCAGCAGAAGTTTTCATAAAATTGACTTTATTTTGAAATTGCCGCCATTTTCTGTGGTAATTGTTTGGTTTTGTTAAACGTTTCACGTTTTCATCACACTCTGCTTTATAACATTAAACTTAATAATTTAAAGTTTAGTTTGGCTCCAGTTCACTGAACTAAAGAGTCTGACGCCCCTGAACCTCCGTGGGCCATTGAAGCTAGTCTGTACCCGTCGTACCTGTAATATTTATTATAGGATTACAGTTTGATTTGTCTGCGTTGCATCGTTCTATTTATTCCATTCGTGCTTCATATTGTAAGAACCTTTTTAATAGCGCTGCTTAGTAATGTTTGTTAGAACAGTATGATTGAATAGATTTTTTTGTGTATTTCCGTGGATAAACAATACATGGAAATACAATTTAATGTAGTTCAGTTAGTCTGTTGGGATATTTGTATTCTGCTTGTCATCACGATAATATATTTGATTTACTTTACGGCTCTAATTTGTAACATTGATTTTGCTTCCATGTGCTGGTTGATCTTTAATCTGATTTAATTCTATCTTTATAAAACCCCCATGAACTATTTGATGAATCAGGTCATCGTGAACACAGCAGATCTGATTCCAGATCTTTAATGGAAATAATTAGGTTCTTTTTATCATCCTGATATTAATGTGAGTCATTGTACTTTAAGTGTTTTTAGTGTTTTCTTTGTGTACCGCGTTTTGACTGGTGATTGTTTTAAAGTGCTTTAGAGAGATTGATTGATTAATGGTAATAAACTAAATGCTGCGTCGCTCTGAAAATAAACACAAGTGGACATTTCTGACAGAGCAACCCTTCACTGAATTTAGAAATCCTCCACAAATATAATAATCCATCATGAATATTGTAAAACGTGAACCGTTGCAGCTGTAAACATGCTGCCTGCAGTCTGAACTCGTCCATATCGCAGCTTCATAAAGGTCCATTTGAAAGTCCACATCAGGTTTAATGGTGGTTTGTTCTGCTGGAGAGTTGAAGGAGCCTGAGACCAGTCAGACTCTCCTCCTCCACCAGGTGTTTCAGCTCCACCTTCAATTATTCAGAATCACACCAGCTGGTATTAGCGGCTCTTTTTTATTGTTTCCTGGTGACTCTGAGGCTCCGCGGTGCCACGTCACCCTCTCTATTTCCTTGCTCCACGTTCCTATGTTGAGATAATTAAGCAGCAGTTTCTTTTTAAAGGCATGTTCTCTGATGGAGCACTTCATTTGCTCCAACAGGAAATTAAGTTTTTCTTTCTTGCTGTTGCGTTCGGTGAAGTAACTCCTGATATGTGGCTGTATTCATTACCGCCTGACTGTAGAAGCGATCTCCTTAACGCACAGCCTCTTTCCCATTTTCCTCTTCATTAAGTAAAGACGCAGCCTAATCTGGCCCGTGATTTAACGTCTTCGCTAATGTTTTCAACTGCCACTGAAGGAATTAACGCAAATAATATGAGTTCCTCGCCTCCGGTGTCGCCTCGCGTCCAGTTCGCACCGAGGGAGCCACTTTACCTGAAGTGCCTGATGTAGAGGCGGAATGGTGGCGTGGAGTCCATCGGAGGGGGGCGGGATGGGAAGCAGGTCACGCTGGGGGTTCCTCAATCAAACATTTAATATGTTGTTCTGGTCCTCGCAGCTACTGGAGCCCCCTTCCCCCGAACCCGCTCTCATACACTATTGTGCTGGAAAAGAACAAGAGAAGACAAATGATCCGTTTTCACCTCCTCCTTCCACAGAACCTGCTAATCCCTTTCTTCTGCTCGTCTTTATCTCTATTCTCTAATCCCATCTTTGCCCACATTAGCACGCAGCGGTATTGATTCCTGCTCTTATTGTTGCTTTCACTGGAGCTCAGTCTTGTTTTGCTCTCGCTAAGTAAGTAAATCAACACAGTATTGGCCGAGATGTGAGCCAATTTAACGTATTTCATCTCTGTGTAACATTTTTATTGTGAACAAAGAGCCTTGGAGAGGAGAAGCATCCCGGTGTGGTTGCCTAGCAGCTCCGGCTCGCGCTGCATCCTGAAACAGCTGCTGGAAACCCTCCCAGCAGTCGCTGCTCTGCCAGGCGCAGGTCTGGAAGCTCCTGTGATTAACATTTTCAGATTTACTGCAAAACGACAATCTTGTTCACTGAATTTCAGGTGAGAATCAAGAAGAGGTGCTGACTGAGGTTTGTTTTGGTCACAGACCTGAGGCTGGTGTTGATCCACAAAAGATTAAACTCCTCCTGTTCTCCTCCTCCTCCTGTTCACCTCCTCCTCCTGTTCTCCTCCTCCTCCTGTTCACCTCCTCCTCCTGTTCTCCTCCTCCTCCTGTTCACCTCCTCCTCCTGTTCTCCTCCTCCTCCTGTTCACCTCCTCCTCCTGTTCTCCTCCTCCTCCTGTTCACCTCCTCCTCCTGTTCTCCTCCTCCTCCTGTTCTCCTCCTCCTCCTGTCCTCCTCCTCCTCCTCCTCCTCCTGTTCTCCTCCTCCTCATCCTCCTGTTCTCCTCCTCCTCCTCCTCCTCCTCCTGTTCACCTCCTCCTCCTCCTGTTCTCCTCCTCCTCCTGTTCACCTCCTCCTCCTGTTCTCCTCCTCCTCCTGTTCACCTCCTCCTCCTGTTCTCCTCCTCCTCCTGTTCTCCTCCTCCTCCTGTTCACCTCCTCCTCCTGTTCTCCTCCTCCTCCTGTCCTCCTCCTCCTCCTCCTCCTCCTGTTCTCCTCCTCCTCCTCCTCCTCCTCCTGTTCACCTCCTCCTCCTCCTGTTCTCCTCCTCCTCCTGGTCTGGTCGGTCCAGAAACCTTCAGTATTCTAAGTTTCTAGCTCCTCCTTGATTTTCCTCATTTGAATATTGGATCATAGGAGCTGCATTCAGAATCTGCTGTGTCTGTGTGAGCTGGACTGGCTCCGCCCACACATACCCATCTTGGGAAGAGGAGGAAGTACTTCCTCTCGTGGTGCCATGTGCCAGAGCAGAGCTGCCTAATTGTGGGAGGAGTCAAAGGGAGGGCCTACCTTGATTGTGATTGGCTAAACCCCTGATGACACTATATAGGGTTTGATTTCTGATTGGCTGCTTGGAGCAACACACTTTTTAAAACCTGAAACAAGCCAGGGACAGAGAGGACAGACTGTCTTCACTTCTGGGACGTCAGTCCAGGTATGGGGACGATTAGTTCTGCTGGAGAACCTTTAGGAAGTGGATTTTAACATAATTTGACCCTGATGTTTTGCCTCCGTCATCGTCTAAAAGATGGAATATGCACCTTTTTTTTTTAAATCCTCAGGCTCAGTCTCTGTGAAAACGGCGCAAACGCTGCTCCTGCACATTTGCTGCACGACCGTAGTAAACAGTTCTTCTGCACATGCTCAGTAGAGCCAATCAGAATGGTGTCATGACTCCCAGTCCATATTCTCCTGGTCTTGGTACTTTTATTTTGACAGTCACCGTAATAACAATCCAACTTCGTCTGTCCACTAGATTGTCCCTGTACCAACATAACTGACATTATTTTCTCCAGATTTCCTCCGTTTCTCCTGGTTTATATTCACACAGAGTTTAGAAACGAGGCCGTGGACTCTGGTTGGTTCCGTTTCACTCTGAAACCGAGTCGTGAAGGTGAAGACTTCAGTGTGACGAGGATTTCCAGCAGGACTAAATGAAGTTCACACCTTCTGCACCATTTTTAGCTGCGCTTTTCATCCCGTCTGATCAGCAACTTTGCACCTCATTAACACTTGTCTTGACGAGTGTCTGCTCAGATCCTGGCTCACCACTCCGCCGTAGACCTGCCAGGCCGAATGGCGACTCAGACAGTGAGAGGAGAAAGAAGCTCGGCGCCTCGTCGGCGTGGCGTTCTGTTGTTCAGCCTCAGCAGAGGCCTTTACAGTTGCATCATGGCAGAGAGACGCTTTACTGAGACGAGCCACTGATGCAAGTGAGCATGCAGGCTGAATGACTCACTTCTTGTTGGAGTTTTCTCCACAAACACTGGAGCCGAGGTTTAAAATGTAAAGGTTTTACGTTCCTCCTTAAGCTTTCACTTGTTCTAGATTTGTGCCATGAAAGAGGAACCTCTCTTTAAGGTTCTGCTTGTACCGCCATGTCTTGTTGTGACGGGTTCAGATGTCCCTGGATTACAGGAGACAGTCAACAGCCTTCCTGTGGGTAGTTCAGCTGCTGTCCTGCTATTTCTATTTGATCATTCTGTTTTAAGAGTTTTTCATCAGAACCTTAGAGGACGTTGACGTGAGGTTCAGAGCTCATGTTCTATCAAACTACAGCTGAAGTTAAACTTGACGTGGAACGTAGATGTATGAAATATTCCCTCGCCTGCAGCTGATCGTCTCGTCAGGATGAAATGGTATCAGACATTGATTTTATGTACAGCAGGTATTTCATTCATCCATCTGAGTTATTGTTCAATGTGGAACTAAATCCGTCCAGGAGATTTTTAGATTAGATTGGTTCTGGATTTGAATTCTGGAGGAACATGGTCGCTGACACCAATTTCCGTGGGTCAATCGCTGGTTCCAATATTTCAATGCATCAAGATGACGGACGTCCCGACCTGAAGACCGACTGACATCGCTTCCCCCTTGAGGCGATTCATTACTTGTACAAGGTTTACCATTTACACAAATCAACAGTCTTGATTTATTTAACGGGCCTGGCCTTTATTTGAATTAGTAACGTTCCCACCGACCCGATGCCCCCTGCTGTTAGTGGTAATGTGAGTAATCCATCGTCCTCAGGACACCGATTCCATCGCTCGTCCCTGACCTGGACCGGAGCGTACACTCACCGCTGTCACCGAGACGGATCGGGAGAAAATGAGATGTAACGGCACAACGGTTGGGGGGTGGGGGTGGGGTGGGGCGTTGGGGGGGGGGGGGGTAATGGTTTGAAGCCCAGCTGCCAATCGCTGCTTTCCTGGCTCGCTGCTCACGTCTGCCCATTATCGGGGCGGCCGGCCTTTCATCGTCTTCATCTCGACATGATGTGGTTATTAATATTGACGTCTGGTTCTTCTTCACCGGGCCGATTCCTGCAACAAGAGAACTAAGGAGCTCCTCTTCAGTATGTCCACGTTGAAACCATCTGTGGTTTGGATAGCAACAGTAGTTCCCAGATAAATGACAATAGGAGATTCCTTGTAATATTCTATTAAAAAGAAGGACATGGATGGACGTCTGCTGCTGGGACGTCGGGTCCAGCTGTCACTCTCAGCCCTCCTGGAGCCTTACGCCTGCACAGAAACATCTGGCGCCCCGGTGAAGCATGTTAATGACAGCTAATTAACACCAGCAGAGGTTAGTCGTGTCTCATCCATGTCCTCAATCACAGTGGATGAGACCAGCAGGCGATGGCTGGTTTCCCCACAACGTTCTCTGTGTTCTTACTGGAATATCAAAGAAGAACGAGCGACTCCAGTCATAAACAATTAGGTTGTTTTTTTAGAGGAATTAATGAAAGTGGCGTTTTAATTCTGTCTCTGATTGACTTGATAAAATTGCAGTTTTTCCGTCTCCGGGTTTCCTGAGCCGGCATCCGGCTCTGCATGGAGAAAGACACTTCATGTCTTCTTGTCTCCATGTCTTCTGTTTCATCCATGAAATCTACTGCCGACCTGAACCGGGCGGCTGGACCTTTCCCACCCAGATAAGATGTGAAGGTGCTGGTGGTTCTCCGGGCCGTCTACTGTCTGTCTATCCACGACGCTGCGTTCAGTCGCCCAGACAGCCGAGACTTCCTGTTTTATACCGCCACCATCTGGGACGGCGTCTTCAGCTGGAGGGGGACTTATAGGGAACGTCCTCAAGTCATTAAGGTTCCAGGTCATTATCAGAGTTTTGGATTTTTATCTTCATCAGTAAAAATATCAGTGACGCTCATGTTTTAGTAGATTTAATCATTTTGATTTTATAATTTCCTGACTTTCTTTATTATTCAACTTGATTGCACGTTAATCCTCCTTATCTGTGAATAACTTCGACTGGTTTTTCTTTTAATTATAACATTTAAAAAGTGGATATCGTCATAAATGTAAAATTATTTTAGCCGGCTCATCCTCTCCAGTTGCTTGTAAATAAAATATCTGTTGAAGTGAATTCTAAAATGTTTTTTTGTTGGTGTGCTCCTCTGAGAGGAGATATAAAACGAGTTGTTGGCTCTTCTGGCTGGCGCTCTGCCCGACAAGCCTTTACCTTTAATTGGCCTCCGGTTTGATTTGAGCGGCGCCCACCCATTACTGATCCTCATAAACGTGCCGGAATAAACACCAGGCTGCACCCGGCGACAGGAAGCTGCAGCCCGAGGAAGAGCTGCTCATGACGTGACTCGGCCGGAGGGAAGGACCCCACATATTTCTCTTGGTTCTGGAAAGTCTTATCTTTGAACACACACACCCGGCAGATTTCAATTTGGCAATGCGTTAAATGTCTGGCCATTAAGGCCACTAAACCAGGATTGGAGGGGATGGCCAAAAGCGATAACGGAGTGAAAGGTCACTCGTAATAACAACTGGTTAATTGGATTTGGCTTTTTATTTTTTGGTACATCAATAAAACGTCGCCCATCACAGCTGCTGTCTCTTGTTGGGAATTTTCAGTCATTTCTGCTGTCAGTGAATCATTTGATTCTTTATTTGATAAAACTGAACTATTGAAAAGTTAAACAATAATGATCACTTCCTACATTGAGATACAATTTTGAGGCGACGTAAGACTTGGAAAAATAGATTTAAATTTAAAGTATTGATAGAAATGGGAGGAATTAAGAATTTTAAAACTTTTATGCCGTCTTGCATATCCTGTCACACACATGCAGCTCTAAACAGGAACACCGACATTCTAGTGGACAGACCACCTGGTTGGATTGTTATCACGGTGACTGTCAAAATAAAAGTACCAAGTCCAGGAGAATATGGAGTGGGAGTCATGACACCATGGAGGAAGCTTAGTTCTGATTGGCCAGCTCGTTTACAGGAAGACTTGAGTCGCAGCCTTTTGGAAAAGTTCCACATTGGGAGCAGTTTTTAAAGTTAAGTTTTCAGTGGCTCTGAGCCTCGTCGTGTAAACGCACTCCCAAAACGCAACCAAGGTTTTTGAGTCTGTTAAACCGTGTCGTGTTTTAAGTTTGCACCAGGCTGCTTCACTATCATACTCCTGTAGGGGGCGCTACAGAGCCGTCAGACAGCCTCGCCTGCAGTTTCAAGGCAGTGCGGTGGGAACTGGACTGATTTCTTCTTGAACCAGTGTGGTTCTCTTGTACTTTCATGTATCAGGTTAAATAGATAGGAGAATGGTGAATATTTAGAAAAGTATAGTATCTGCCCTCCCCACTGGATTTATATGTAAATGTGTCTGGGGCATCGGGGCATTAAGCTGTTTGGAGCGACGGCTGCTGATGCTATCATGCTAACCAGGCTCAGGCCAGTTGGACATCGTTTACCCAGAGACGCTGTGATCACGTCTGAGCTGCTTCCACCCTGTTGTGTTTAACTTAAAGGCGTCAGGAAGACGGCTCCTCAACCTTGTCTTCAACTCCTCAACAATTCTGGAGGACATTATTGTGGACGGAGGAATCAGTCTTTGGGAACTCCTCCACTTCGTACCTGTTAAACCAAACCATCAACCTCAGTCATTTCCCACTTCACAAAATCAGCACGCTGTGAAATCAAGCAACTATAAGGAGCTTATTCATCACAGTGAACATTCTGGTTCAGTTCCTCCTTGTCGGCTCCCAAACTGTCATTTGATCCGATTTAAATAAGTTCCAGAACATTTTCCTCTCCCATCGAAAGCTTTCTCACTGTTTAGTCTTCAGTTTTTTAATAAATTACTTAAGTGTTTTTCTCCAAACAACCTTCAGCGTTGACACTTCTCTGGTTGTTTATTCCAGGAGAGCCACTGCAGCTTGGATCTTATCAGATCCTCCTTAAGCTCCCTGCTCTTGTTCAATCCTGCCATTTCTTCTTTTCCATGATGTGACTTACTATAGTTGCAACCGTGTCATGCTCCTCGCTGCACATTGCAAATCTCTGGAGGGGAAGAGCAGACAACCCGGTCGTTCACCTTGTTGTTTACGTCCCGGGGTAGAGGACGCCTCACATCACTGCTGTTCCATCAAACCAACCCGCCCTGCCGTTCGGCTCGGCAGTATTATTGACAGGACGCCAACGTCTTCATTAACGAGTCAGCGGGTCTGGTTTCCCTCCGATTGTAGAGTCAAACAAACAAAATAAGCTTTAAAGCTGCTCTGCATGTCTGCACCATCCAAGCAGCACGTTCCAGGACTTTGTGTGTAAAGTCGTCCTCTTGGGAACGACTGGAGCCTGAAATCACGTTTTCACTCCACATCTGTATTGACAGGCTGAATCCACCCAGGTGAGTTCAAGGAGCAGGAAGAGAGGTGATGTGGAGTTCATCCCCCTTTTCATCAAACTTTTGTTTGGGATTTGTTTCTGTGGGGTAAACTTTGGGTCATGCTGTGTTACCACTGTGGAGGGATCTCTTCAGAGGGAGGCGGCTCACTGAGGAAACGAATCACTGGCCAGGATCTGCGGTAGGAGATATCTGAAGCTGTCCGTGTGTGATGAATGGAAGCTTCCTCCCTCCGTCTCCTTTCTCTTTCCTATGCAGAAAACTGAGGCTGAACTGGGATGATTATCTCTGCTTTGTTGATTTTTTGTTTTTTTTTGCGTCTTAAATGGTAACAAATGCATTTTCTCTTCTCTCTCTGGGGTCTTTGTTGCGTTTCCTCCTGCTGTGATGTGTGCCGATCGGAGCTTTGAGGGAAAACAGTGAAGTGAAGCTCTGTAGGTTTTTTTTTAGAGCCGTCTTTGTCTCATTATCCGTCTCCTGGTGCTGGATGCTCCTCTGTCACTCAGTGCTCTGAACAGCAGGAGGCCTGCAGTGAGGGCAACAGTGCACGTGTACATGCACTTTCTGCAGGGATGCTTATGCTTCCCTTGTCTTCAGATTCAGCAAGCTCCACTTCATGGTTGCTTTTGGTGGATTTCACTCATTGCCGATGCTCTTTCATGTAGACATTACGATTCCAGATGTGCAGCCAGTCAGACTCGCTCTCCAGCACTTACTGCGAGCGCTGCCCCTGCCATAAGACTGTAACCTTGTTGACGGTGTTTATTCCATTAATAGCTTGAGCAACATGACGCATTCGAAGACTTGTTGAGATGGTTGTGGCTCTGAGTGCGTGATGTTGTTAGTCCTGTGATGTCCAGGGTCCGGCTCAGTAACGGCGCCCTGGGATGAGCTTCAGTCATCAAGGGCTCATTTTAAAGACGTGCTCTCCACATGTGTGAGTCATTTCCTTAAATCAGCAAATCTGAAAAGGTTTCGTAGCGTTTATGGTCTGTTTACACGACGGCGGCGCTCAGACACTAGAAACTGCTTCCTTCTGAAAACGCGTCGACTCCACCGCCGTGAAAATGCAACTTTTTGAAAACGCCGCTATTGCACCCGCTCACCACGGCCGTAGTAAATAGCAGTTCTGCACATGCTCAGTAGAGGGACCATGAGAACAAAGTTTCCTCCGTGGTGTCATGACTCCCAGTCCATATTCTCCCGGGACTTGGTGCTTTTATTTTGACAGTCACCGTAATAACAATCCAAATGTTTGTGTGTTTTCCACTGTCAGTGGTTAAAGTGCGTCGTTCTCTGCCTGTATGTGTGTGTGGTTTCATCATTAAAGCTGGAACAGGCACTCTGCTGAGCGGTGACATTTCCCTGTTCAGTTAATGGAAGATATGTGGAATTAATCAATCCCAGTTTGGGAAAGAAGAGCATCAGACATCAAATCTACTTTAATGAAACTTGCTGTTCTGACGGGACCAGAGGAAGAGATTATTAATCTCAGTGTGGTTCTAATGACTTAATAAAGGCAACAAAAAAAAATCATCTTTTAAGAATGACTTTTATTAGTTTTCATAGACAAAATCTGGAAAAATAATAGTTTTTCTCATGTAGAAAGTTTCATATTGCACTTTTTTCTCGGATCTGGAGCTGGTTTAGGAATTACTTTAAAGTTCCTGATGGATTATTAAAAACTCTGGGATTACATCTCTAAAGGCATCATTAAAGCTTCCTCCACATTAGACACTCTTTGCTGACCAACGCTAAATATTTAGAGTCCAAAATATGTTTTGGGCTCAAAATATGACGACATGAAATCTTTCTTTGCTTTTATCATTTTCAAGCATAAAAGTATTGGCCGACGTTGCAGCATCTTTTGAGTGGTAGGGATTGATTTTTACCTGGAACTCCACCGTCCTCCTCCTCCTCCTCCTCCTCCTCCTCCTCCTCAGAGGAAGAGTCTTTGAAGACGCTCCTCGTCTCTCCTCCCATCAGGGTGTTTCTACTGCTGCCTCCTCGTGCTGCCGTGCTCTCCGCTCTTTGTTTCACTACATTGGGGTGTGTACTTGTGTGTGTAAGAGAGAGAGAGAGAGAGAGTACACCCAGAGAGCATTTTGATGGGTTGGATCTACTCCCCCCACTTCACTTTGCGACGGCAGTGTGTGTGTATGTGTGTGTGTGTGTGTGTGTGTGTGTGTGTGTGTGTGTTTGATGTTGCTGTGCAGATGAAGAGAGGAGAGTGTGTGTGTGTGTGTGTGTGTGTGTGTGAATCAGAGTGTGGGAGTATAAAAAAACCCAAAACAGACGCAGCAGAGGAACACACACTGTCCTTGCACATGTGTGTGTTTGTTGGGTGCCTCTATAGGTGTGTTAGGTTCATTATTCTTCCTAAAAGAACCATTAAAATTTCATCAGTGCAATGCAATCTGTAGTAGGGCGGGGGGTAGGAGTGTGAGAGCGAGAGAGAGAGAGAGAGAGAGAGAGTGGGAGAGGGAGAGAGGGAGGGCGCCTGCATCCTCCACTCATTCACTACTGCCTCTCTCCTCCTCCTCTTCATCTTCTTCTCTGGTGGCTCCATTCCCTCGCTGAGAGCACGCCGAAGCACGCCGAAGCACGGATTACGACTTCTCTCACGATGTGAGCCGCCAGCGTCCCTCCCCTCAACCATCCCTCCCCCCTCATCCATCCATCCCTCCCTCCCTCCTCGATCTGCTGCTGCTGCTTCCTCGCGTCTCAGCCAGCCGGGGGAAAGGCTCTCCGGGCTGCGTGAGGAAGAGGAGGACGGGAGTTAACAAGGTGTAGTGGGACTGTTCTGGTGGCTGATGTGGAATATCGTCTGTCTGCTGCAGTGGAATCCTCCGTTAGAGGTAAAGGGAAGACTTGCATTTGCTAACTTGTTGATTTAAAATGATAAAATCACTTTTTCTGTTTGACTTTGAAGAGTTTCCTACCTGGACTCCTTCACCTCGATGCTGTGACTCGGTTCTCATGAAGCACTGAGGCTCATTAGTGCTGCTTCTTTTCCTTCTGCGCTGATGAGAAATGATCAGCCGCCTCTAAAGACTGCGGGAAGTGAGTGAATACTGGGGATTGTTTCCTCCGCCGCCCCATCCCGTATGTCGCTTTGTTTTGCCAGGCGACGTCTCTCAGGTACATCTGATGACGCTTAATCACGTCCTAATTGGGTTTTTCCTCCTCAGCCGAGGTTTTGGGTTTCTCATTTGCTTTGAGCCACAGATGAGTGTGTGTGTGTGTGTGTGTGTGTGTGTGTGTGTGTGTGTGTGTGTGTGTGTGTGTGTGTGTGTGTGTGTGTGTGTGTGTGTGTGTGTGTGTGTGTGTGTGTGTGTGTGTGTGTGTGTGTGTTGTTGGTCAGTCAGTGTGTGTGTGTGCTATTTGCAAGCCCATCTGTGGAGGTCTTGTGTGATGGATGGTGACTGACGGAGGGTGTGAGGTGTGTGAGGGAGGAGAAGGGTGGCAGGGGGATGGGGGAGGGTGTCGAGAGGAGGCAGAGAAACCGGTCTCCCATCTGTGTGTGTGTGCTTGTGTGTGTGTGTGCTTGTGTGTGTGTGTGCTTGTGTATGAGAGTGTGGCTGTGCAGAGCAGTACATCACCAACCAGCTAATGGAAAGCTGCACATTTGAAGGGTCCTCTCAGACTTCCCCTCCATCACCATACCTCACCCTCCCTGCATGCTGATACCCAGTTCTTCAGTCTGGACCGACTGGTCCTTTGGTCTGGACCGGCTGGTCCTTCGGTCTGTGGACCGGTTGGTCCTTCGGTCTGTGGACCGGCTGGTCCTTCGGTCTGTGGACCGGTTGGTCCTTCGGTCTGTGGACCGACTGGTCCTTCGGTCTGTGGACCGGCTGGTCCTTCGGTCTGTGGACCGGCTGGTCCTTCGGTCTGTGGACCGGTTGGTCCTTCGGTCTGTGGACCGACTGGTCCTTCGGTCTGTGGACCGGCTGGTCCTTCGGTCTGTGGACCGGCTGGTCCTTCGGTCTGTGGACCGGCTGGTCCTTCGGTCTGTGGACCGGCTGGTCCTTCGGTCTGTGGACCGGTTGGTCCTTTGGTCTGTGGACCGACTGGTCCTTCGGTCTGTGGACCGGCTGGTCCTTCGGTCTGTGGACCGACTGGTCCTTCGGTCTGTGGACCGGCTGGTCCTTCGTGGAAACAAGGGAATGTGCAACTTTTCTGAGACGCTCATAGTCAATAGTTATTCTGAAAAGTTTCTGCCGTTTCAGTGTAAACGGGCATCATTTCCAAAACGCTGCTGTGTAAACATGAAACTCTTCTGGAACGAAAATGCAGAAACGTTGTTGTGTAAACAGGGACTTAGTTGTTCGTCTGTCTTAAACTCTGTTGGACTGATACCGTGGTCCACCTTCGCCCCCTTTAATCCAAATCTGCTCCGACTGGAGGAAACATGAGAAACGACCAGCTCCTCACAGAATCTTTATCTGCTCACTTAGTCCTCACATTTACCCCTTCCTGGGGTAAACTATAGACTCCATGGTGTTATTGGAGCTCATATATAATCAGAATAGGATAAAGATACACACACTGCACGTCGCCCCAGTTCTCCAGAACCAGATATGAAAACAGACCCAGACTCAGAACCAAGTCCCCCGACGAGGCACCATTACTGGTTCTGGCCTCCTTTTTATTCAGACTAGCTTTTAATACTCAGCAATATGGTGACTTTGTATCTAAATTATTATTTTATTGTATTTTATTGTGTTTATATATTTTTATATTATTTCATTTAATTAAATTTTATATTTTACTTTGATATTCTGTATGTTTTTACTCACGTTCTCTTATTATTCCCTTCATTCTTATTTTACTGGAAAGCACTTTGTTCACCTTGAGGGCTTTTTAAATAAATATTGATTGAGTAACGACACCAATATTTATTAAAGCTCATCGTTCCAAAGAAGAACACAAGTCAGCCACAGAGATATTCCACTCTGAACCATCCTGACATCATTTTTTATGGCTGAATTGATTAATCATTCAGAGCATTTGGAAAAAAGCATTTCTACAAAACTTTTACACTGACTGTTACCGGTCAACACGTTTGTTCTTTTTCTCTCTCTGCTGAAATACTTCAGTCATTTAACCTCCAGATTATTTCTAATAACTTTAAAGGTCAGAAGCGATGGAGCTTTGTACTAATAAACTAGTCGTTGCTCTGCAGACTCACTCCGGCATTACGACCGTCCGATCACCAACATCAACCAGCTTTGTCACATATTTGAAACAGACGCTTCCCCAACCATAAAGAACACACAATGCAATATTCATCAACTTCTCGTCCTCGCCACTTGTGCAACCATAAAATAAAGAATCTACACAATCTCCTGGTAGGAGGGTTAACCCACACCCCGCTCGTTTCCTCTGCAGAAGCAGAAATTCCTTTATTACCTTGAATTAATCCACAGTCTGGATTGGAACTCCGTCGTGCTCTTTGCACAGCTGCCAGCTCATAAATGTAGTGCTTCATTCATTAAAATTAAACATGGCTTCCGAGTATAATCAAATCGGCAATTATGTAGGCTTGATTAACATTTTAATATAAATGTCATGTGCAGGATGCGCGGCTCTGCCCTCTGTACGCCACTTTGCTTTCTGGATAACGGCTTTAATACTGAACTTTATTCTGCCTCGGCCAAGCTAAACAGCAAACTTCTCCAAAAGGCTAGAATTAATCCTACATTTACATAAACACAAAGAAATATCAGGGTTTTATTCGCCTGCTGATTTCACAATGATCCCCAATAGATTCTAAGTACTTAGTTTTGGTCTTATGGTTTTACTTCTTGGTTATTGTGGGAAAAAGATCTAATCAACAGAAACTTAAAGGACGATATGAAGGTATCAGACCGTTTCATACAATCCATCAGACTAGTATTTATCTTCATTTAATGTGTGCTTCTGCCCCGTTCTGGACTTCCATAGCTAAGATAGGAAGATTACATCTTTTTGTTCCTTTCAGTTCCTCCATGAAGCTTAGCAGGAGTAATTTATCTGTAATAGAAAAACTAAATGAAATACTCCCCCGGGCAGTTGTGTTGGAACACTTACTAAAATATGAAGATTATTTCAGAGGTTATAAAGGAAGAAAGTATAATTTCTACCCTTCTGCAGCAGCGTCTCGACTCCAGCCGTCAATATCAGCTCGTCCATGTTCAGTCAGTCGTTCATCTGAAAGTTTATGAAGTTTATCCAGTTCCAGGAAGCTGTCCACCGTGTGACGCCCAGCGCTTCGTTTCCTTTGAAATGAAAGAACCAACCAACACGTAATGTAGGCGGAGGGGGTGAAACGGCGCCTCCCTCCCTCTCAGGGTCTTGGCGATCGGGTCGTCCACCTCCGACGTGTTGGAGGTAACATGAGAGCAACGCTAAGGCGCTAAGTGGCTAAGTGGCTAACGCTCCAGGCTGGCGCCAGGTTACTGCAGTCTCATCCTCATCGTTCACCTTTATTCCTTTTTAATCAAATGCAACGTGTTTTATTTCATTTCTTAATTGATTTACATATTTATGGACGTGACAGATGATAGTTGTCACGTATGTTGACCTGGACATGTTGAACACGTTCATGCTCTCAGGCTCGTGTCTCATGTTCTTGAGGAAAATGTCCCATCGGGCTTTCAGCACCACGGACAGCAGCCGTCACGTCTTCAGTGACCTGGAGGTCGGGCGCTTCACAGAATTCTCCTCATGGACCGACGCTTAACGGATCCCACTGGAATCCAATGAAGGCAACGTCGTCACGCTGTGACGTGATGAGGAGCTTCCTCATGTTCCTCATGTCAGTCTCAGTCTCAAACAAGTGTCACGCCTCTCCGATGACAAATCTGAGTGGAAAAGATCAAGTTGGTTTCAAAAGTGTTTTTCCACCATGATTTCCTTTGGGTGGGAATGTTTATAACTGGACCTGAGTTCAACAAGTTATTATCGACATGGTGATGAGAGGCGGACGTGTTTCTGGACGGTGGGAGGTAATCCTGTCATGGAGAGTCCATGTTGGTCTGCCCTCACTTCCTGTGCTGGCTGCAGCCGTTCTCTGATTGGTCAGGATTATCGGCCCTCCTTCGTCTCATCAATCTTTCCTCTCTGAATTTCTCTTTCAGTTCAGTTTCCTGAAGTTTGACTTTTCCTGAAACTCCGTCACCACGGTTACATTTCTGGGTCTCTTTGCCCAGATCCTCAACTTTACGGAGGAGTCGCTGCTGACAGTCTCTTCAGATGTTCTGAACTTTTCATACTCGCAGCTTCAAGATTGGAGTCGTGTGGTTGCGTGTTGAAGTTCTGGTTCAAGGTCAGCCTTCTGGTTCTAAACCTCTTTTACATTCACGTCCTTCTTGTACTCCTGGATTTTGTGGTGAAACGTGACATTTTTATCTTTTCTGTGCTGCAAACTCAATTTTGAATTTTCTTTCTAAATCCTGAAGCTGCTGCCGGAGGTCAGCGGTGGTCCGTCTCATGTTCCTCCTCAGCTGGAGGTCCTGAGTTTCCTTCTACAGCGCCTCCTTTTGCTGGCTCAGGGTTTCATTCTCTGCTTTTATTCTCTGCACTTAAAGTGCTCTGCAGTCATTAATGTTCACCTCCTCAGTTTGTTGCCAGAGAGTGCGTTTCCTTCATGTGCAGCCTTGCTTTTCTCTTTTCTTAGTTTAGTGTTGAAATCCTTCACCTGCTTCTCCAGTTTTTTTTAATGGCTTTCAGCTCTTCATACCTGCACTGGAGGTCCTGGTAAGATAGGATCTGTTTCTCGTCATCAGAGAAAATAAAGTCAATTTAAAGTTAAATACACTCGGTTTATTATTTGAAGAGAAAAATCCTGAGAATAATAAGAATTATAGACAAAGCTGAATGTGTAAAAAGGAATTCTTACTTAAAGGGGACATATCATGCTAAATCCACTTTTTTAGCCCTTAAATGCATTTTGTTGTATATTTAGAGTGTTTAGAAGTACAGAAAAGTTCAAAGTAGTCTCTTCAGGTGCTCCGTTGATATCTTTATATTCTGTTTTGGTCATATTTTGCGATCGGTTTCGATTTTTCTATTCTCTATTACGTTTTTTGAACAATGACGTCACAGTATTCTCAGCGGAACTGCCAAATTAGGACATCGACATTTCGAGCAATCCGCCATTTTTGTTTCTCGCTGCGATTTTGTAGTCCAACCGAAGTTACGAGAGGATAAGTGGAAATGTTCGGTTGTTGGATGTAGTAACCCACAAGCTTCGTTACACCGTCTCCCAGCATCAGAACCTTTTCCAAGTGCCTGGTTGAGTTTTATTTTTCACAGAAATGTGCCCACATCTGTGGGTAAGGTCATTTTTGTGTGCGCGAAGCACTTTAAGGACGACTGCTTCAGCAACCTCCGCCAGTATAAAGAAGGATTTGCCGAAAGACTTGGTCTGATTGAGCGGTCAGTTCCTTCTATCTATGGAGACGACGAACAGAGCACTTCGGTAAGCTGTATATAACGCTAAAAAGTGTGATGATAAGACGTCCCTGTCATTGTTTTGTTAGCATTAGCAGTTGCACCGTCTTCACATGTTAGCGCTGTGTGCTCGTTTTAGATTAGAATGTAACTTCTGTGTTAAATAGTCGTTGTAATACAGGCAGTATTGTAGTAGTGGGCATGGATGGAGAAGTTAGTGTAAATATAGTAACACACCATTGCGTTACATCCATATGAAGACGTTGTTCTTCAGGTGCATCATCGTCATTTTCATCTGGCTCCGCCGGGTCCGACTCTGGCTCCAACATGTATGGCTGGATGGACAAATCTTCCCTTGTTGACATTTTGTAAATAATGTGTGAATATAAAGTTTCTGCGCCGCTAGATAATTGTATCTGTTCTATCAAACTACAAAGATGGCCGAACAGGGTGGAGTTGAACCGAGTGTCACCTCTGCAACCTGGAGAGGAGGCGGGGTATGAAGAGACCGCCCCAAAACGAGTTGCTCTCAGAAGCACATCAGAAAAGGGGTTGAAAAGGGGCCTGTGGAGCTCTAATAATGAGGAATTCAGACCCAAGCATTGCAGTTTCGCGTTGTATAGACCACAACTGTATGATTTATATGTAAAAAGGAAGGATTTAAAAGCATGATATGTCTCCTTTAAAGGGTCATATTATACAAAATCCTCTTCCTAGAGGTTCTCCAGCAGAACTAATCGTCCCCATACCTGGACTGACGTCCCAGAAGTGAAGACAGTCTGTCCTCTCTGTCCCTGGCTTGTTTCAGGTTTTAAAAAGTGTGTTGCTCCAAGCAGCCAATCAGAATCAAACCCTATATAGTGTCATCGGGGGTTCAGCCAATCCCAATCAAGGTAGGCTCCTCTCTTTGACTCCTCCCACAATTAGGCAGCTCTGCTCTGGCACATGGCACCACGAGAGGAAGTACTTCCTCCTCTTCCCAAGATGGGCATGTGTGGGCGGAGCCAGTCCAGCTCACACAGACACAGCAGATTCTGAATGCAGCTCCTATGATCCAATATTCAAATGAGGAAAATCAAGGAGGAGCTAGAAACTTAGAATACTGAAGGTTTCTGGACCGACCAGACCAGGAGGAGGAGGAGAACAGGAGGAGGAGGAGAACAGGAGGAGGAGGAGGAACAGGAGGAGGAGGAGGAGAACAGGAGGAGGAGGAGAACAGGAGGAGGAGGTGAACAGGAGGAGGAGGAGAACAGGAGGACAGTCTGTCCTCTCTGTCCCTGGCTTGTTTCAGCTTTTAAAAAGTGTGTTGCTCCAAGCAGCCAATCAGAAATCAAACCCTATATAGTGTCATCGGGGGTTTAGCCAATCCCAATCAAGGTAGGCCCTCCCTTTGACTCCTCCCACAATTAGGCAGCTCTGCTCTGGCACATGGCACCACCAGAGGAAGTACTTCCTCCTCTTCCCAAGATGGGCATGTGTGGGCGGAGCCAGTCCAGCTCACACAGACACAGCAGATTCTGAATGTAGCTCCTATGATCCAATATTCAAATGAGGAAAATCAAGGAGGAGCTAGAAACTTAGAATACTGAAGGTTTCTGGACCGACCAGACCAGGAGGAGGAGGAGGAGGAGGAGGAGGTGAACAGGAGGAGGAGGAGAACAGGAGGAGGAGGAGGAGGAGGAGGAGAACAGGAGGAGGAGGTGAACAGGAGGAGGAGGTGAACAGGAGGAGGAGGAGGAGGAGAACAGGAGGAGGAGGAGGAGGAGGAGGACAGGAGGAGGAGGTGAACAGGAGGAGGAGGTGAACAGGAGGAGGAGGAGGAGGAGAACAGGAGGAGGAGGAGGAGGAGGTGAACAGGAGGAGGAGGAGAACAGGAGGAGGAGGAGAACAGGAGGAGGAGGAGGAGGAGGTGAACAGGAGGAGGAGGAGAACAGGAGGAGGAGGAGGACAGGAGGAGGAGGAGAACAGGAGGAAGAGGAGAACAGGAGGAGGAGAACGGGAGGAGGAGGAGAACGGGAGGAGGAGGAGAACAGGAGGAGGACGTGAACAGGAGGAGGAGGAGGAGGTAAACAGGAAGAACAGGAGGAGGAGGAGGAGGAGGAGAACGGGAGGAGGAGGAGAACAGGAGGAGGACGTGAACAGGAGGAGGATGAGGAGGTAAACAGGAGGAACAGGAGGAGGAGGAGGAGGAGGATAACATAAGGAGGATAACATGAGGAGGAGAACAGGAGGAGGAACAGGAGGAGGTGAACAGGAGGAGGAGGAGGAGGAGAACAGGAGGAGGAGGAGGAGGAGGAGGACAGGAGGAGGAGGTGAACAGGAGGAGGAGGTGAACAGGAGGAGGAGGAGGAGGAGAACAGGAGGAGGAGGAGGAGGAGGTGAACAGGAGGAGGAGGAGAACAGGAGGAGGAGGAGAACAGGAGGAGGAGGAGGAGGAGGACAGGAGGAGGAGGTGAACAGGAGGAGGAGGAGAACAGGAGGAGGAGGAGGACAGGAGGAGGAGGAGAACAGGAGGAAGAGGAGAACAGGAGGAGGAGAACGGGAGGAGGAGGAGAACGGGAGGAGGAGGAGAACAGGAGGAGGACGTGAACAGGAGGAGGAGGAGGAGGTAAACAGGAAGAACAGGAGGAGGAGGAGGAGGAGGAGAACGGGAGGAGGAGGAGAACAGGAGGAGGACGTGAACAGGAGGAGGATGAGGAGGTAAACAGGAGGAACAGGAGGAGGAGGAGGAGGAGGATAACATAAGGAGGATAACATGAGGAGGAGAACAGGAGGAGGAACAGGAGGAGGAGAACAGGAGGATAGGAGAAGTTTAACTAGTTTAAACTTTTACTTTATGTTTATTGAGAATAACTGACTGAACAATGCCAACTCATCACAATTCAGTCATTTCAGCTGAAGCTTCACCAACATGGAGCAAAACTGTTTCTATTCATTAACCAAATAACCCCCAAACAGCCTGTAGTTTAGCTGCTCTTCTATTGATGCGTGTGAATCCGCCGCTGTTGGCACAGCCCGATGATGATGGAGTTTGATTGCCACTACAAAAAAAAACACGATTTTCCCAGTTGCTTGCCTGCGTGTGCAGCAAACACCCACCCCCAGTCCTCGCTGAAGAGCCCCTCCCTCCCAACAACCCCCCTGCTGTGGATATGAAAAGATGATGCATTCGACAATCAGTGGTTGTAACACTGCTGTGCTGTTATCCCTCATTGTGCCGGGGCCTCGGTGTGATTTCCTGGAGCTCCCGAGGCTCAATAACCAGTGTGGTGCGCCGCTGGGGGGGGGGGGGGGGGGGCAACATAGTGGCTATGTGTTTAAATGTGTGTGTTTTTATTTCAGAGGGCTTCTGTGTGTTTTTAGCATGTTTGGGATGTGGAGCGAGGGAATTGAGCGAGGCTGTTAAAATGCTCTGCTCCCGTCCAATCCCAGTCAGCTTCAGTGGAAATGGGATTTTTCTCTTTCTTTCTTCTTTCGTGGACTTTACTGCGCCAGACAATCTGTTTTATTTAGCAGGGTGGGGCTCCTCCGTCCTCCACGCCGCTGGAGGTGAGGTGATCTTTTAAACGAAGCGAAATTGAGCCGCGTCCCGCCGCCGGCCGTAGATCACTTCGGCAATTACAACCTTCACAGATCTATTGGTGATAAAAGAGAGTTTTATGAAGCGCGCGGCGCGGACGGGAAAAATGCTAAGAGAGGAGCGGTGTTGGGCGTGGAGGAGCGAGGCGTGGCGGGGTGGAGGAGGGGAGGGTTCACGTGTTTGATTTGTGGTGCGTTTCACCACACGGCGCCGCGACATATCTCACTTTGACCCCGCGACCCCCTGTTGGCTTGGTCCCGCCTCAGCGAGTCCTGAGTGTGTGTTCAACAGGCCCGCCTGCAAAATTAGCCAACGGACTCCAGCGCCAAAAATAAATCAGCCTCCAGAACGCCATCGCGGGTAATAGAGAGTTTTACAGCCGCGATAGCATCTCTTCCTGTCTTGGTCTCCTTCATGCTCGTCTTTTCCTCGGTCTCTCTCTCCTCCCCTCCGCCGCCATAATGAGATTTGATGCTAATCCCGACACAATATCACAAGATTACGCGCCGCCATAATGCGCCACGCCGGCACCGCAGACGGTGGAGAACGGCTTTGGCAGGAGCAGAGGAGGCTTGGCTGAGTGGAAGCACATTAATGTAATCTCAGTGTAACTGGCTGGTAATGCGGGGGGGGGGTTCCTGGAGACGCTGAAGGTTAGAGGAAGATTCTGAATTTCTAAAGTTCCTGAGTGCAACAAACATCTCAGTGTTCCGACAATTTGTTCTTGGTAAAAGTGGCACAGCGGCGGATGCAGATGTCAGCTGAGCGCACATGTTGAGGTTTCTGATGACACAAGGAAGCTGGTGTTAAATTACACGTGGTTCATGTAGTTTGGCCTGGGACGTTGCATCATGGACTTTTTGAAACATTTTTATTTCATTACTTAATATAAACTGAATATCAAGTGAACCTGAGAAATACTGTGAAGTAGAGATGCAATCAGGTCTGATGCTCCCTGGAGTACTCATACTTTTATTTTGAAGGACCAGATTCACCAGGCCTTGTGTGTTTGCTTGGTCTCGTCTCTGCAGCATGGAGTGAATAATGGAGTTGATGTCAGTGAAGTGGAAAGACGGGAAATCAATCTGTGACTTCACCTTTTTCTTTGTCCAGATTTCTCTGTCTTCTTTCGCCGTGTCGGCATTTCGTCCTCGTGTCTCTGGAGCCCACAGATGATTCGCCGCCGCCGCCGCCGCCGCCCTGCTTTACATTGTTCACCACCACGTTTGTTTGAAACACTTCAATAGTTTGTTTACTTGAGGAATCTGACTGCCGGCGCCGCTTTCCCCAAAGCGAGCGGCGGTGTTTTGTAGGGAGCGCTTCAGCAGTGAGGAGATCACTCCACAATCACTCCCCAACAAACAGCGAGGCGGCGGTGAACTGTCGGGTCGGGTCGGCGCGGTGCGGCGCATGCAACTAAACAAACACTGCCACACGCATTCCTCACGCTAATGAGCCGCCGCCTCCCGTGTCAGTCCTCACCTTCACTATAGTGATTACCCTGTTAAGGAGAGAGCACGGATACCTGCACACACACACACACACACACACACACACACACACACACACACACACACTCCTCATTCCCGAGACAGCAGGAGAAGCCGGGCTGCCATTGGTGCTGATTGTTACTGTAAATATGAATCCAACCCTTCATCTTCTAGATATTTGAAGTGACGTCTTGTTTTCATTTACCCTTCAGGAGAAGCGACCAGACAGAACGTGTTGTTCACCTGTGTCGTCACGTTTTCTCCTCCTCATCCTCACCCCCTCCTCTTCCTCACCCCCTCCTCTGGAGGTCTCAGTACAAGCACAGTGACACGAGGCTGACAAGGGAGGAGAAGTGTGTTTGTGTGTGACAGTCAGTGGATGTTTACCAGAGTGCGTCCTCTCACTCACACGCTGTCGGGAAACTCTCGCCGCCGGCTTTTCCTGCACCTTAATTTACAAAACTGTCGGCTCTGCAGGAAACGGTGCGACTCTCCGCGGCGCCGTTCACTTCCAGTGAGAATCAGGAAAACCTGGAATGTCTTAAAGCAACGAGATACAAAAACCTGCTCTGGGGGAGACGATGCTGTAGCTGGAGGTCCAGTTCACAATACTTTTGTTCTGATCAAATGTTTTTAACACCAGGTTTTGAAAATGGCAGAAATGCAGAAAGCGGTGTAGTTTTGATGTCAGGCCAGCAGTTGGTGCTGTTGTTCACATGCAGAGAACAATACGCTATAAAGGTGCAGAACTGTTTACTGTACTTCAGCTGCGGTGTGTAAACGCAGTAGCAGAGTTTCAAAAATGTGTTTTCAACCGTTTACAAGGAGACGGAACCTTTTCAAAAAGTTGTATCTTCAGTTTATCTTCCGTTTTCACCTCAAGTTGTCGTGTAAACGAGTCCTACAACCCACGGTTATGTAAATGACTGAGTTCAGGTCTCTGCATTGGAATTAATTCCTTTTACCAACGACTAATAATAATAATAATAAGAATGATGCATGGGTTTTATATAGCGCTTTTTGAGGACGCTTTACATTGCATCCTGAAGGTGTCAGGAAGAAGCAGGTGTGTGTGTTTGTGTGTGTGTGTTTGTGTGTGTGTGTGTGTGTTCGTGTGTGTGTGTGTGTGTGTGTGTGTGTGTGTGTGTGTGTTTGTGTGAGATGATAGAATCCAAGTACTGTGACTCATTCAAGGCTGAAGACACTCTGGCTCCAAATTAAAGGGTTTACTTTTCAGTTGGCTGCATCCGTCAATACAACCAACCAGAAACTACACCCACCGACACACACACACACACCCACCCACCCACCCACACACACACACACACACACACACACACACACACACACACACACACACACACACACACACACACACACACACACGGCTATGTTCATACACGACTGCAACAATGCACATTTTGCACGTCATTAATATTTACTGTAGCATCTGCTTTCTTTGTTTTCCCATATGGTTCCCATTGATATGCTGCGCTGTAAATATACTGTACTGCAGTTATTGGTATTTCAAAACGTTACCGGAGTGGGTCAGTGTGTAAGATGTTCAGGGATGTAAACCACTTTAAAAGATTGTATAACCACATTTAATTCACAGTGGAAAATACAAGTCAGTGTTGGAAGGTGAAACAGTAAAGTCATCTCAGAGGAAGACATCAGCCTTTTATCACAGAGGTGTTATGAGCTGCATATTATTGTCACCAGAGGTTTTCTGTCCTTTGTGAAACAGAAATCGGCCAAAATTTAACTCACCAGTTGGTTTTCGGGTAATTTTTAAAAAGGTCCATCAATACATCCTAGCTTCTTTTGACGTGGTCCATATTGTCCAGTAGGTTCGTGCTTTCAGAGAAAGAGTTTCTGAAATGAGAAGTTCTACTGGAACCAATGTGTAAATCCTTCATTATGAAGGGATTGGAGTTGATTTTCTGTTTTCCAGGGTGGTTGAGCTCATCCTCTGTCTGGCTCCTTTTCTAATAGACCCGTCCTGTCTGAAGCAGTTCAGCCTCTTGGATCGAAGCAAACTACTGGTTTTCACGAGAATTGAACAAGTGAGCACTTGCTTCTGTAAACCTTTTAGTTTTTTGTTTTGTTTCACTGATATGGTGAGAAAGTGAAGAGCAGAGAATGTTGACTAAACTCTTTAGAAATGCTTTGTCCCATCAGTTGTTGTTTTTATGACTTGTTTTAATTTGTTTATTCAGTATTACACTGACAGATTTGATTCCATGAGTTCTCAGAACGTCAGTCCCGACGTTCTGCCCTTTTGCATCAATATTCCCAAATCACAAAGTTTACTTTGTTCCGATTGAGTGATACTTCATTCCCGTCAAACCGATACTTGAATTTACACACTACTGCAGTTTTTGTCATCAGTAGTTACTCTAATACCCGCTGAGCAAAATATACTGGTGTCATCTGCAAAAAAAAAGCAATAATTAAATAAAAGGTGAGGCTTTGGGACCCAGTACTGATCCCTGGGGGACGCCACGAGCAATGTCCAACCATGAAGAGAAAAGTTTCCCAGTGTCAAACTTACTTCCTGCAATAAGTCTTGTTCGCCTTCGTCTACTTTATGCTCTACATCATAGTTTACATGTGTTTTTCTAGGCTTGTATTGTTTGCAACAGTCTCGGAATATTAAACGGCGTCTATTAGAAATAAATTGCGGTTTGTAAAGTCACCCTTGGAATTAGTGGAGGAGTATTTTTAACTGTCGGGGCTCCTGAAGACGAGCTGCTGATTGGTCAGCCAAGTCCCTGAAGTGCTATAATGTGTAGCCATGGATCCTTATTGCATTTATTAGATTTATCTGGATTATTAATGGCCCATTGTGGAGCCCAGCCAAGTATGGGAAAGCTATTACAAATGTCCTAATTGCTAGGAATCTTCCCATTAGTCTCTGCAGTCGTCAGCAAACAGAAAGCGACTCGCTGCCGCTCTGCAGAGAAACACTGAGCATCAGGTTTTCTCTGAATGCAGCTCCGTGTACAGCCTCACTAATGAAAGATAAAACTCTGTGTGTGTGAGCAGTGTTGAGGATAACAAAGTATTCCACTTCTGCTGGCAGTAACAAGATATAACCCATTGATTAATACTGCAAATTAGGATTTATGAAACTCCTTGGTGTTATTCCTGTTTTGGATGAAGATACTTAAATATGAGCAGTTTACATCTGTTATGAAGCTTTTTAACAATCTGACTTGTGGAGTGGAACAGGTCAGCAAACTGGGACTATTTTATCCTCAATTTCACTTTTGATTTATTTCCTTTAGTGTCTGATTTCCGTTTTGCACTATTTATAAAAAACAACGTAACCAATGGCAACTGATTCTATCCACAGTGGAGAATAAATCTTATGAATCCTCTTTTCAATCAAAACTATTAACTCAGCAAACAAAAACAAAACCAGGAAATAAACTGAACTGTTAAAAATGTAATTACACTTAATAGTCTAAATAGAAACTATTGAATGTGGAAGTTTAACTCACTTCCTTTGAATACATGTTGTATTGTATTGGTACATTTATACAAGAAGTAAATACTATTATTTCCACTCGTGGATTAATGCGATGCTATTCTGTTTTAATATTTAAATTGAGTTTGAGAAACTAAGACTGATTTGAAAACTGGACTTTTGCTTCTGAAACAAATAATTGAATTAAAGTTATTTATCTTCATGACTGAAAAAGAACCTGTATACCTTGTTCTACCAGCAGGTTTCTCAGAAAGATTATATATATATATATATATATATATATATATATATATACCTGCAGTGTGAACGTATCCTCAGGTACCATTACTGAACGTCCTTCCATCCAATCAGATCACGAGCAGCGTCTCACCATTTTGTTCACGTCTCTGCTTCCTGCTTCGTTTCTCGCTTCGTCTAAATTCATTCCATCAGGGCGTTATGGTGTTTTAATACGATGGAAGAACGTTCTTCATGTGTGAACTCTGACCCCTGGCGGGCGATAACTCTACCCCCCCCCCCCCCCCCCCCCCTGCCCCCCCCAGAGGAAATCAGGCTGAGTCTACGGCCATCATTTACATCTCCTGGAATTAAAGCAGCGCCGTGTCGTTACGGCCTCGGGCTTCATGAATCAAACTTTATTGACCACTTGGAGAGTTACAGACACCCGGTGAATACCAAGCGCCGGCGAAAGGCTGCCTGGGGGGGGGCGGGGGGCGGGGGGGGGCTGGCAGCTGTGGAGATTGAAGGTGGGATTACCAGCACAACACACCAGACCACCGTGGAACCGGAGCGGCTGGCGCTCATAAATATGGAGATTTCACTTCCAATAAGATGCTTTACAACCAACGGGGGTTAAAACACTCGTTAACAATAAATACAGGAACGCATTTGCCAGAGAAACTGAGATTTATATGTTTCCGTTCTGTAAATCGTGGCTCTTTTCATCAACAGCAAACTCAGATCAGCTTTCCTGAGCTGAAGGATTAACAGTGTCTTACTGAAGCTTTAACATCCTGGATTCATCAACAGTAAAAACATTATTCAAGTTAGAGCTAAAGCCACCTCAGAATTTATAAAATGTTCATTCATTAGATTAAAATGTCATCCTAGTATAAGTACATGTTAATGCCAGTCCAGCATCCTGAACGAAGAGACTCACAGTTTGACTCATTTAGGTGTGAAATTCACAGGAAGTCATTCGTTTCTCTTTCAGGCCTGAACACCGTCGCTCTACAATGTTAAAATGTCTAAAACAAACTGTTGTTAAAATGTTTTTCAAAGCATAAAAAGACACAAGTGTATTTACAATAAAACAAGTTATTCATATTTACAGTAAGTTCACAATGTTTTATGTTGAATGCTGAGGTGCAGGACGTTCACACGTCACTTCTGGAACTCAAAGAAAAGCTTTCAGGAGGAACGGAAAATAAATTGAACAAGGCTTTCATAATTCATGCATGAGAAAGTTAAACTCGAAAAGGCTTTAAGGTGTCGGAAACGGTCGGGGGGACAAACACTGAGTTGACAACTTTGACCTTTGTTGTGACCTCAGGAGCGCCCCCTATTGTTCATCCTGCAGAACATTACATGCCACCTAGTGTGAAGGCTGGTACGAGTCTCTCCCTCCTTTCCAGCCTGATCAGTTCATAGCTTCATGCATTTTATTATTTTTGCTGAACGTTACAGGAAGATAATAGAGGCGAGTTTGAGCATTTTCAAAAAGCTGCATTTCTATGTAATTTTTATAAAAGTTCCACTTTGCATTTTCGTGAGGGAAACCCTCCCTGTCGATAACCTGCTGTAGCTCTGGAGCGATAGTTGCAGTACTTGAAGCTCTAAATGTACTTTTCCGTAGGAGGAAGTGTTGGACAGCAGGATTCCTGTCGGTTCTCTCGTTGTTGTTTCAGTTGTTAAAGCGTGAAGGTGGGGAGGTTCTGAGGTTCTGAGGTTCTGAGGTTCTGAGGTTCTTCTCTCCCTGGTGGCTCCAGATGTCAGGGAAGCAGATAGTGCCTGACCTCTGACCCCAGTGACCTTCAGCAGAGGTCGAGCCTGTTGCTGTGTGACGGCGAGCAGCTGTCCGTCGGTTCCTCGTGTTCTTCTATTGGTTCCTTTGAAATGTGAAAGAAGGAAAAAAAACAGGCAAATTAGCGCTCATACAGTATGCATGAGATGAGAAAGCCTCTGTGTGATTCCTCTGAGGGGAACGTCGACGTCTTGGAGCAATGCAGCTGTGTTTTTAGCAAGTTTAGCATTTCTGAGAAGCCGTGTTGTTATTGCCCCCAACCCAATGTGTTGCTGCTCTTCAGAGAGCGGTGGCTTAATCCTCTTCATCACCTGGTGGAGGAGATTTTCTCTGATGCTCAGCCGTCCTGCGGTACCTGGGAATGGAGCTGATAGTGAGGCAGGTAAAGCCTCCAGCTTCAGTGGGAAATCCACTCCTCTTGACACGATTGCCCCGGAGTGACCAGCAGGGCGGCGGCGTTGTGCGGTACTGCTGCTGGTTGGGTGTTTAGTGGTGGAGGAGTGTGGAGGTCAGGTCGGTGTGAAGAGCGGGGCTCTCTAATGGCCTGGTGGCGGGTTTCTGTTTGAGGGATTATCGGAGCGCCTGATTGGACGGCTGGATTGCAGTGCAGAGTATTGATTTTAGTGACGATCACTTTCCCGTGAGCAGAAAGTCCATATAGAGTTTGTCTTGGCTGCTCTTCTTGTTCCTGCTGCATTTCACCTTCAGACCATCGAACGTAACAGAACGACGATCTGCAGCTTTTTTATTTCTACATGAATTTGTGTGTCAGTGTTTGGTTGGAGGAATAAAAGGAAAATCAGTTTTCAGTTTTCTGCCAAAACAATCCAATTTAAATAGAATATGCATCTATTGATTTTTATAATGAGCTTTTCTAAAGCTTCTATTAGATGATGCACTTTGTGCTGCATTTGATTGGCTGAAACATGTAGATAAGATAAAGTTTTATCTAATATAAGAAACGGGTTTCATGGGTCCAAAAGAAGGCTGAAGTCTGCAGAATAAAGAGACTGATGACAAAGTTTACAAACTTTTCCCACAAAATGCAACAGGCGAGACGACGTTCAAGTGATTCTGTATTTCTCATGAACTATAGATGGAAAAGTGGGTTTAACCTGTTCGGGTTGTTTAAGTTCTTTAGAAGACCCGATCAGCTGCTGGTCCTGTGGTTCTCTGGCCCGTCGCAGAGCGCCACTTCACCCGGCCTCAGCATGACTCAGCATTTCCTTCTGCTTCTCTTTGGGCTGGATTAGGAGAATACAATAACAGTAAGAACCAGTCGCTGAGCGGAGAACCAACCTCTCGTAGCAGCGGCTCTTCCTCTCCAAACGCCATGGCAACGTTGACTTTGATATGCAGATACCGCCGCCATTCGTACAGCGAGGCCCCGGAGGGATTATTGACTCTTCGCAGAGGCAGAGAGCTTTTGCATTAATTGTGAGGCTAAAGTTGTGTTTTTTCTGTTTTGGGCTTTTCGTGCCTCGTATCGTGATCCTGTCTGCTCTTTCTCCAGATGCGGTGGAACGTCTGCGCGTCGGCGTCAGGATTCCCGCTCTGAGGACGCCGGGATGACCGTTACCTCCATGTTGAAACTTGAACAACCGGCGACTGTTCAGTTTGCTGCGGTCGTCATTATGAATCCGTCTTGGTAGCCGCTTGCCACTTTTTGGATCATCTGAAACTCCCAAGTGCAAATAAGAGAGGTACTTTCCCCCTGCGATGGCTCACCTGTGTCCGGGTGAAGGCGCGAGCCGGACGCAGGCCGTCGTCGGCAAACTGTAGCCGCCTGGATACCGTTCAGCTTGTTTTTGCTTCCTGTGAATTCCCCTCTGGAGTTACTCTGCGTTTGGACCCGGGATGGACGGACCGGACGCCAGCAAGCATGGCAAGAAGTCGACGAGTCAAAAGCTGGAGGACCAGAAAAAGGTAGGCGAAACTTTTCTCTTTTCCACTGCGAAGCGTTCTTCTTTCACCTCCTCCTGTCGCCGCCGCCGCCGCCGCCCCGTCTTCACAGAGACGCTATTCACCGTCTTCCAGTTTAATGTACGTCGAAGGCAAAAAGGATGAAAGTTTGTTGTTCGCTGGGTTTGTTGTTCTCCGTACAAAAAGGAGAACGTGTCGGTCCAATTGCTGCTGTTGTCTGAATTCCCAGTAGCTCCTTTGCTCCATATCTCCTAATAGCTATTTATAACGGAGGGGATGGGGGGGTGGGGGTGGGGGTGGTGGAGCTGCTGCCCCCCCCCAGAGCCTCCAGTCTTTCATCTCACCTCGTGTGGCGTGGCGGTGGGCAGGGCCCACCCCAACCCCCCCCTTTCCCCCGGGACTACATATTTACTCTGTTTGAGATGCATTTTATGTTTCCCCCCCTTCGGGGATAGGAAAGGAATAATACCCTTAAAATGGAGACAAATAGTTCTTCTGTGGAGCAACATGGAGCGGCCGGTCGCTCTGCGGCAGTGAGGCCAGGTAACAGGGGAGCTGGAGACGCTGCGCTGCGACCTCGGTGGAGGCGGAGTCATCTCAGGTGTCAGGCCGAGTTCTGACGGCAGCGTTTCTGCTTGTTAAAGCAGCTTTGGCTTCGTTCAGGAGAACAACATGTGCACACTGGAGGTGGTCGAGTTTGGACTAGTGAATTAAAGATATCTGGGAAAAGCAGGGTGGATTTAAGACGGATGTATTCCATCAACACTACTTTATCCTGAAAGAAACATGCACCTATACCTGAGGACTGGGACTTGTTTTCTCACAACACACGATGTTAAATGTGGGTTTTAATCAGGAACTGACTTGATGATCCGTCCATGTCGGCGCTTCCTGTCATGGGGAAGCTGGATTGTTCACCCTCTCATAGAGAGCGTGGGTTCAGGCGCCACAGTGCCTCTACAGGCCAGGCAGACATACTGCAGCATTTTCAGTGGTTGTGTTTGGACGGACACATGCTTCCTGATGCGTCTTGTTTGTACAGAAAGCTTTTTGTAACCTTCAACATTTGCATCTCCTTGTGAATGAAGGTCTGGTAGATTTAACAGACGGGTGTTTCCGGGGTGGATGTTTAACTTTGGAGCCAACTAATGGCCTGTAACTCAAGCAGTGAAATGACTCCTGAATTTACGATGTTCATAACATTTAGTTGGGCTGTCGTCATTGACGTGTGATTCACTTTTCTTTTAGCACTCGTGTCATTATAAGACATGGCAATAAATGAAAACGACCTCTCCTTGTAATGTAATGCTGCATCTCAATATGAGCTCAGCCATAAATGATAAAAGATAAAAGATTTTCAACATTATCACCAAAAACAAACTAAGAAATAGCAGCATTTTCTTCAGGGAGGTTTTTCTCCCTGGATTTCGCAGTACTTGTACACACATAAAGGAGCACCTGCTGCAGGATCAACAATACTGTGAGAACTATTTGTGTGTCTGTGTGTCCACCTGCATGCAGACTAAGACAGAACAGGAAGGAAGACGGACACGTCTGACCTGATTCCTCTAATGAAGTGGCTCTGATCAGCGCAGTGATTGTCCAGGCGAAGCAGCAATACATCAGCTCTGACGTTTGTGGCGCTATTAGGATCTCATAAAAAAAGATGATTGTACTTTATTATTTTTTCTCCTTTTAGACCTGAGTGCCATCTGGGAGAGCGCCTTTCTTTTTTTTTTTTCCTGCTCTTTAGAGCCGAACAGGGACGCTGTGCTGCTGATGCTGCCAGGCAACAACATTTCCTTTCCTTGTAGAAGAGACACAGGAGCAAGTGTGTGTTCCTGCCCTTGGACTTGTGATGAATGCAGGGTGCATGCAGAGCTCTGCAGGAAATGTAATACACAGAAATACTGACGTGATGCTTTCAGGAACTGGAAGGATCTTTATTAGGACCACATGTGTGTAAATACACTTCAACACCTGTGTCCTGGAAGCGTTCTAATAAAACCATCAATCATCAAGGTTACGCTCTGTCAGAGGTATCCGCAAAATGAATTTCAACGTGAAGCTGAAGCTGCAACTGAGAAAAAGGCCACATCAAATATTCATCCAGTATGGGAATTCAATTAGCTTGCTTTGGCGAGCATTGTGCTTTGAAAGATAAGCTCTGCACCTCTAATGCTTGTGACCATAAAGAGCTTCTGGAGCTCAGAAAGGTTCCTGATGAGGCTTTTCTCTAATGTCCTGACATGAGTCCTTACTTCTCTGAACTGAATACATTCACAACATGTACAAGTTTGGATCCAGGTCCATTCAATCCCTGAAGCCTTCAACAAACAGCAGAAGATTGTTTTTCCGAGGTTCATTGTCATGATGAGCTGCTCCCGTTATGTTCCCGTGTCCTGCAGCCAATCACAGCCCAGAGGCTGGCTCCTTGTAAAACCACAATAAACACTAGGATTGAAAAGCTGTTTGAGTATTTCTAGAAGTGATTAAAAATATTTAATGTTTATATTAGCTGCCTAATTGTGGGAGGAGTCAAAGGGAGGGCCTACCTTGATTGGGATTGGCTAAACCCCCGATGACACTATATAGGGTTTGATTTCTGATTGGCTGCTTGGAGCAACACACTTTTTAAAACCTGGAACAAGCCAGGGACAGAGAGGACAGACTGTCTTCACTTCTGGGACGTCAGTCCAGGTATGGGGACGAGTAGTACCGTTATAGAATCTTTGTGTTCATTGTGGTTGTTCGTTGCTCTACTGAAGTCAGGATATTCTCAGAACTGCTAAACTAATAAACCTCAGTGGAGGACTTGGATTCTGGAAGTCTGACATACAAGGAAATGAATACTGAGGTTTGAACGCTCTCATAGTTCAGCCTCATCCTGTCAACTCTATTAGCTCGGTGCTCTTCCAGCCTTCCACTCAGGGTTGAACCTTGGCCTGCTCTCCCTGCAGCTTATCTAGTAGTTTGACCCAAATCTGGACTCAGACTAAACTGTGAAGTGAGTTAGTTGAACTGTGACGGCCCTCACCAAAACAGATTGTATTCCACACGAGTCTCTGACAGCTTGATATTGTAAAGTTACTGAACTATAGAAGTACTGGTCGTCAGGTTGTCAGTCCTGGTTAGTCCTGGTTAGCTGCTGGCCGCGGTTCATAACCGGCTCCTGGTTAACTGTCACCATGTTTCACTACTATTCTCTCCTGGTTTCTTACTGCAGTGTTCGTCTAGATTAATACTCTACACTTCACCAGGATTCCTTTCACACCCACGTCACCACCTTAGAAGGCTTCAGGATCATTTCTGTTTTAAAAAAAAAAAAGTCCCGAGATCTGTGAGGAATTCGTTCTCGGTTTCCACCGACCCAGAGGAGCTGGAACTCCTGCCCAGGATCTGTCTGCTGGTGTAAAACCCAAAGAAGAAGAAAGCTTTATGTTCCCATCACCTTGGGAGTCTTTATCTTTCCTTCCCTCCCACACCATCTTCTTTATCCTCCTCACACTCTTTTCCTCCCCCTCCTGTTCACTCCTCCCCAGATGAAATGAGTTACGACCGCACTGCTGACCGACGCCGATCGGCTGCGAACGGTCAAACTGGGACGGCGCCGATGTTGCATCTGGTGAAAATCTCTCCAGCAACCAATCACCTGTGAGCTTCTCTCTCTGGCTTTACTTTCCCACTAGTTTATCCTATCAAAATAAAGGCTCTTCCATATGCACGCCATTCCTGCTCCCTCCATACGTTGTGCCGGCCCAGTGGGGGGCGGCGATCGCCGAGTTCTGTCAGAATTAACTGGCTCCCCCCCGTGGACTCTCTTATGAGATGGACTGTTTTGTAGCTGTGGGGCGCTGGCTGCTGGAAGATGAGTGAATAATTTAATACCACATTGGTTTGTATTACAGGAATTTACTACGTACCTTTGTGTAGTACTGATGTCGGTGTTTTCTTCTATTTAACCTTTGACCTTCTGCCACCAGGACCAAATGTGCAGTTACTTTCTGGCAGACTTTCCAGCTGCTGGGATTTTAGGATAAAGTTGAACATTTTCTAGCAGAACAAGCGCATCATGTTTTACAAAGACTCCAGCCAGAAAAAGGAAAAAACTAATTCTGGCTGGATCGACTGGTCCTCATATAAATCTGTCGGCATCTCAGTGCTGCTGGTAGCAGTGTGGTGACATCCTGAGAGAAGCCCTCCCTCCATCCAAAGCCAAAGTGTGCACAAACTCAACCAGAAACATCTGAACAGTGGCTCTTTCCAGGACGGATTAGTGGCTCAAAACCACTGGATGAAGTCAGAAAGCTTTTCAAAACAAGACAGTATCACAAGTGTGGCATTCAAGGAAAGAAGCCTCGGAGACAGAGTGATGAGAGGACTGATGTCCAGGTCAGACGGAGAACAGAGGGAGAGAACGAGTGAGGAGGAGGAGAGGAGAAACATGGAGGCAGAAAAGGAGACGAACCTCACGACTCTCACCCTGATCTCTCTGCACTGGAGCAGGTTCAGCAGGTGAAGCAGGTTCAGCAGGCGAAGCAGGTGAAGCAGGTGAAGCAGGTGAAGCCATCGTGACAGGAAGTCACAGCTGGGTGGAAGATCCTCCGGTCCACCTCTTCCATCTTTTCTAATTGCATCTAATTTTCAGATTAATGCAAAAACTCTGAAATCCTATTTGTTGGATGTTTTTCTAAAATCCCTTCTATCTCTCAGGAGATGCACATTTGATCAATAATCTGCTTACAAACAACTGTAATATCTTATCTTATTGCTTGTCTCAGTTGTGGATGCATTCCTGTTCTTCCCCCCCTCAGACTCCAATCAGAAGATTTCAAGTGAAAACACTTTGTTTTTACTCAATCTGTGTTTGTCCTGGTAGAATATGGACTCGTGATTCTCTGGAGGAGAACGTTGTTGTTATCGTCTACTGAGCATGTGCAGAGCAACTATCTACTGCGGTCAAGCTGTCCACCGTCTTCTCCACGACGCACCGCGAGCAGTTTCACAGTCACATTTTGCCCAGTTTACCGGGAGACTGAGTATTTTCATAAAGTTCCACCTCAGGAGTCTCCTTCTTCTTCTTCTTTCGTCTTCGTCTTCGTCTTCTCCTCCTCCTTTCTCCTCCTCCTTGATTCTTGCAGCATGATGAACAGTGTTTCACACTTTGTTTTCATCTGTTCCGGTTGGATTTTACGATTAACTGCCACCGTTTGTTCGTTGTGTTTTGTTCTAATTCTTCTTGGCTGCTGTGATGCGTTCAGGGACTCGCTGTATCTTTGTGTTTTGTTTGATTGGCCTGTTTCTTGGTATTTCCTCTGATTGATCTCCTGAATCAATGACCTTGTTCTCCTGTGCAGTGAAACGTCTGCCTCTCCCAGCGTTCGTGTCTCCAATAATCCTGTGTGTTTATAAAAACCTCTTTGGTAGGAGACGACAATTAAAGCCCGTTAAGGCCAATAAGACTCTAAAAGCAGGGTTTCTTCAGAAGAGAGCGATTCTTCGATTTTTATGAAGAAAAAAAAAAGAATAATAATAAAACCGTGAAGGTTTAAAGGATAATCGTTATTATCCTGAAGGCACAACCACAAAAGCTTGCATTATATTTTTTTCTGAAAGTCCAATGGCAGCAGGAATAAAAGAGTTTCTGAGCCTGTTAGTTCTGCTTTTTGTCACAATATACAAGCAGCCAGAGGGAAACAACATGAAGTGGGTTTTTTTAAGTGGATTTTAGGGATTTCTTTGAGAGCCCGTCATCTTAAGTTCATTGAGGTTTTTCTTTTTATTTTTTTAGTTGATGCTTGCAATACTTCAACAGTTTCAGAACCTGATGGACGGGAATTAAGAAGCTCAGATGGAATATCTTACATTTTTTGCACTAATGTTAATTCTCATCACATGTTTACATTTTGGTGGCAATCTGAAATAAACGTTAGTTCATTCTACTTCCATATTATTTCAATGCACCAAATCGAGCTGTCAATCAATTTACATGAACTGTATCTCACACTCGAAACGACTTCTTCCTCTAAGTTGAGTCTGAAATTGAACTCAGGCTCCATTACGTTGGACCCGGTGTTAAATCCCACTGCGTTCCAGTGAAATGGGGAAGTGGGACGGATGGGGACGGATGGGGACGGATCGGGACGCTCCACTATGTGCATGTCAACGCCGCCATAAAGCTCTGCTGGAATCCTCTCTGCTCGCAGCGTCCGGCTCGCTGAAATATCACCGTGTCGTAAAAGGCAACAAGGCCACAAACAGGCTGCGAGGTGTTGAGATAGAATCCCATTATCCCTGCATGAGGAGTAACGCCCTGCGAATAAGGAATCTGCGCTGCCAGCTGTATAAATGGAAATCATCTCAGCGCTCCACGCTGGTGCTGCGTCTCTCCGGCTGGAGTCAAAGTGCAGAAATGCGACTCGTCACACTGGAATACAGTCAATAGAGTAATCCCGACACAAAGACGACGCGGCAGGCTGCGCCTTCACAAACAAAACCGCTTCTTGTAGGAAAATGCAGTGTTGTTTCTCAGAACCGGCCCTGGATGTGTCTGATCTGTGGCGGCGCTGGAGCCACTCCACATCAGTGTTTCTGGAGAGCTCGGCTCCTTTCATTTTGCATGAAGCCTCTTTTGTTCTCACAGGCGTGGATTTAGCATGCACATGTTGCGGCTGGGTCCTTCATGCATTATGGATATCCGGCGCACGGCGTGCCGGCTTGTAATGGCGTTCCCTCGGCGGTACCAACACACCTGCACACGTGTGGGCGTGTCTGGACGGAGACCCACATGGATCCTGCAGCTGCGATGGCAATCTGCATCGGCATTCGGCTGGTTGGACCGGCCGCCCCCGCCACCCCCCCCCCGCACCTCCACAGGCAGATAACAGGATTATCAGGATGGCTTTCCTGCTGAGCGGCGGCCGGAGGGCAGAGGGCGGCGGGGGAGACACGAGAGCTCACTCATGACTGACGTGGATGGATGGATGGATGGAAGAGGGGCTCAGTGCTGCGTTTATCCCATCAGCACTTTCCCTGGTCATGTCCTCCGGGGGCGACTCGTCAAGTGGTAAGATTCAGGAGCAGAAGCAGCGCAGGATGATTTATCCCTTCTGCGGTTAACTTGTTTAAATTGCCGGTGGACAGACAAGCCGACAGACTTGTTCCGCGCACTGCATCAAACTTAACCAGCTTCTTATGAACCACCGGGTCGGTTCACAGTAACTTGTGGAGCAGCGAGAACTTCTGCAGGGAGTCGACTCTTTATTACGATGACGTTTCTGACAGACTGAAGAATCCAGTGGAAACATGTCTGATGTCACAAAAACCTAGTGACCTGAAAAGAAGAAAAGAAAACCTGCTATTAATAATGTAGGATCAAATCCATCGTGGCTCGCTCCAGACGGTCCAACTCAGTCAGTCAACAATATAATACAACACTTGGTGGGTTCTGCTTCACAGTCATGGGACAAGTTGATATAATGAATAGAAAAGTGGGCCAATGAACAGTTTTAACTGCTTTTGCTTTTCCTCTATATTCCAACATTAATGACTGTTTAACTTTTTTCAGCACAACCTCGCCTCTGATTCTACAATTATTTAGTCATTTTGAAATACTGAATAAACACACTGGACCTAAAACGGCAAAAAGAACCCCCAAAAAATGAGTGTGGAAAAGTTCGATTTTTACGCCAGAATAAGGCCCCGTTACCACGGCAACGTCTGAAAGTGAATCTGGAAAACTTTCATTGAAAATACAATTTTTTGAAAATGGTTCCCAAGGTGGATCTTTTGGAAAATTGTCCGACTAAGTCAAAGCGGCTGCTTTCATCACCAAAACAAAGTGTGGCCCCGCAGGAGAACGACTTCTATACCAGCAGTTCTGACGGTTTCATATTAATAGACATTTTCAAAACTTTGCCATTCAAACCTGAAAAACAACTGAGACATGCAGCCCCTCTCATTAGTTTCTCTCACTCAGGCTGCAGTTTGTTGCTTCCAACATGAAGCCGCTGACACTGTCATTTCCATATCAGGTTCCACTGCAGCAGCATTAATCTGTTCGACTGTCACCAAAGTGATTAAAGATTGTTGAGATGTATATCGCTCAGATCCCTTTTTTCCAACAGTCGGCACTCCTCAAAGGGCTTTACAGTGATTAAATCAATTTGATTATAAATGCTCCTAAGTGCTACAGAATGAAAAGAGTAATGCTAAAACATCTGCTGCGCAGAAAGAAAAGCAATATTTACTGCTCATGACGGCAGCATTTAATGAGGAAATAATGTGTAAAAGGCAGATGTTTCTGCTCAGTGTTTACTGTGGCGGTGCCAAGGCCACTTATTAACGCTGTGAGCAATCCCTGCACGTTGGCAATACTTTATTTCTCTCTCGGGTTCATACTCCTGAACACAGTCATACTGACAGAGCTGTTATTACATACCTTGTGATTGTAGTTGTATAGCAGTAATTATACATACATAGTGTGAGCATCACTTTGCTTCAGGAGCGTTTGACGTTAGTTATTAGTAAATAAGTTGCTTTACCAGGGGAAGTGGTTGACATGTATACGGACTAATGAAAGTGACTGAAAGAAATAACTATCAGTTCATGTATAAAGGAGGATTACGGAAAGTTTGAGTCCATAAAACACTAAGATACTGCAGACTTCTCATCTCCAGGTCATTCATCCGTCACTCAGGACGCACCGATAGCAGCATCAGGTCCGATACTACACGGCGTACATAATACTCACATAATACTCGCTGGGTTGTATCGAGGATCCGTAACGAGAATGAGTACTCCGTCCAGTATCGGACCTGATACTCTGAGCAGTGGAGGGAAGAGACTCGGCTTATCTGCTTTTGTTCTGAACATTTCCTGTGTTTGTTTGGAGACACTTTGCCTGGACTTCCTCTCCGTCACCTCCGCCTCCAGTCGCCTCCGCCTCCAGTCGCCTCCAGTCGCCTCCAGTCGCCTCCAGTCGCCTCCGCCTCCAGTCGCCTCCAGTCGCCTCCAGTCGCCTCCAGTCGCCTCCAGTCGCCTCCAGTCGCCTCCAGTCGCCTCCAGTCGCCTCCGCCTCCAGTCGCCTCCAGTCGCCTCCAGTCGCCTCCAGTCGCCTCCAGTCGCCTCCAGTCGCCTCCAGTCGCCTCCAGTCGCCTCCAGTCGCCTCCAGTCGCCTCCGCCAGGCTGCAGGTAGACGAGCTGAGCGTAGCGACAGAACTCTGTACAGGACCGGCTACTTTTGGTTTAACTTTGAATTTCAGCCGCCGCTGTCTTCCAGACCATGATTGCTTGTTTGCCTGGCAGAAGGAAGTGTGCGGGTTCCCTGGTGTGTGGATTTAACAACGCTGACTCTGCGTGTTTGTGAAAAAAATAAAAAACCAGTTAGAAGCTGCTTCGGTTGAAGGTTGTTCATAGAAAGCAAACAGAACCTCAGGAAGGCGATGCAGACGCCGTCAGGTGTGAGTGCAGGTTCACCATGTTTGGGTCGTTTTAGTTTCTTTCCCAGGGCGGCTCCTGTGGTCAGCCCTCATTTCCCAGAGGCCACTGCACCGTGGCACGAGCCTCCAAGGTCACAGCACACGACCACATAATGAGCATTTCCGAGGCAACATGGCCGACTGATCACAGGGACCAGAGCGTGGCCTTGGATGAAAACGCCGACAAGCCGTCTGGAAGAAAGTATGTCTCTTGTCCTTAATTCTGGGGATATTTCTGGACGTCTTGGCTGAAGGCTTGTTTGCTGTTTCTTCCACCAGGCTGACAACATGTCAGATGAGAAGGAACCGGAGGGAATTAATGCTTGTTGTTGTACTTTATTATAAAAAAAATCAATCTAGTCGACGCATCAGACGGATCATTAAAAAGCTCACTTTGAACACTCTCCGCTGTTAAAAGACTGAAGTGTTGTTTCGTTCACCAATGAAGTTACGTGTTCGTCTGCCTGTTTTTGTTGGTTTGTATGTATGCAAATATGTATTTTACATGTATTGCATGAAATCTTCAGGGATGATTTGTCATCAAGGACCAACCATTAGATTTTGGGACGTTAACGACAAACTGTTTCTAAAACTGTCCCATACAAAGTGGACGAGGGAGGCACCTCATGGTGGACATCATGGTAGCAGAATGTCAAAATTCTGCGCTCTACCGAGTATAGCTCTATTTCACTAGAACCGCTCCAACCCGGCCCATCCACCAACCCAGCATATTGTAGGACTTTCAATGGAAGCGTCATGTTTTTAACAGTTTCCTTCAGAGAAGCAGAGCGACGCAGAGACTGGCGTCCTCGCTGCTCCCAGACCAGCGTGAGCCTGGAGGACATGCCGACCGCGGGACTTTGTGAAAACATGAATGCAGAAGGCTGCAGAACCCAGACGTGTTCTGGGTGACGTTTCACTAAATGTTCATTTTGATTTGAAGTTTTTTGTCATTTCCAGTTGTTATCCTGAAACGTTTCGCAAAAACGTTTTCAAAACTTGAGCTTGACGCCACAACAGACAAATACTTTAAAGATTATTATGGCAGTACTTTACCGGAGTCCAGATGGAGTTGGACTCTATGTGGATCCTGAACTCAATGTCTTTGTTTTAAAGCCTCAATTTCTTGCATTTTGACCGATTATTATAAAGAAATCTATTATTTTTCACTGGATAAAGTAAGAAAGTAGAGTTCAGGAAACATAAAGTACATTGTGGTTTAATATTCATCTACCTTTGGTACTTGAATGACTGTTTTAATTTGCTGAAGTGAGTTTCCAGTTCTATTGAACAATGCCGATTCCATATATTAGGTAATGATTGAATGATCTATATTCCCAGTTTCTCATGAATCATACTGGACTCCAGAGTTTTTGAAACGGGTGAATCTGCACCTTGTTTAATCTGGTGGACTTCCTGCGTCTCCTTCACAAGAGAGGAGAGGAAATACTTTAATGATGCAGCTCTTAGTAGTGCAGAGCCTGCAGACGATCCATTTGTCTTTTTAACTGACAGGCTGCATGTTGAAGGTCGTTTCTCTTTAGTGACGGTTTGAATGGAGTCGGTGCCGTCAAAGTCTAAATTTAAATTGAGTGGGCGACATGATGAAAACAAAGGTTTCGTGGTTGTAAATGATTTGCTTTTAAATGTAATGAAAAAGCTTTTTTCCAGTGTGTAATTTTCTTTGGCCGTCTGGGTTTCTATACCTGCTTATTTAGGAAGCACATGAGGAGGAATATGTGGCAGGAGATTCACACGTAGCTTGTGGTTCTGGTAAAAGGCGAGTCCACGACTTGGCCGACCTTGGCTCGTCCGTCTCGGTATGGAAATCCTTTTCTGTAAATATTGGCGACATTAAGAATCAGACATCAGAAATCTTATGACTGAGTCGTATTCATTCCTCAACTTGAGGGTTTGCTCATGAGAAGCTGGCGAGGAGGAGGAGAACCTGAGTTTGTGCCAGAATTCATCTTTTAATCTCCAAGAGGTCGTCGGCCTTTAATAAGAATAAGAGATGAGATGCAGTAGAAACAATTAAAAAGAGACGAGATTCAGTTTTTCTTCAGCTCTGCTGTTCCCCTGAGCAGATGTGCCGTTTCCTGTTTATTCTGCATTCTGTGATTTGCTCATTTTAATCTTATTGCCCTTGTACCCGGGGGCAACTAACGCCTCTGTCAGATGTGTTAATTGGATGGGATTTTCCAATTTAGCCTCTGCTCCATGTTGGCCGACTCTCCACATTGTTCTGGTTGTGTGTCTGTTGCGGCCCGGCGGTCCTGACTTCAGTCACCTCATGACCGTCTTTAGTTTCCCCGTCCAGCACGAGACCCCATCACGCTGGAGCTCCTGCTGCTCTGCTTCCCCTCTTTCTTTCTCTCTACAGAGAATAACACAATAATACTCCGCCCGTATGAGCTTGTGGATGGACCATCTACAGAGTTTTGTTTACGTCAGCAGGTCAAAGAGATAAACTGGATTTTTATCTTCAGTTCAATTCATTTCTGTTTCTGTGGCGTCGGATTCACCACAGTCATTACAAGTCCAGTTAAACTGTAAATAGAAGAGAAAAGGTGAAGGGGAGGTCATCTCCAGCCACCGAGCTGCTTGTTCCCAGATCCTCCGGTTCAACAGGCCGTCCACAGCAACACAAGTGTGTACAGTAATTACTCTGTGTTACTGGCAGCCCGACGTCCTGCTTCACAGGAATTTACATGAAAAACATGAATAACTTCTGAATCTGGACTTTGTCTGCTTTGTCAGTTTCACTCCAGTAATGAACTCCGTCAATTAAAACTCCACGACGCTTCAACGAGAGGCTGGAGTCTCACAACAGGTTCTCAATGCAGATACCAGACAGACTGTAACACAGGAGGAAGAGGAGGGAGAGGAGGGAGAGGAGGGAGAGGGGGGAGAGGAGGAAGAGGAGGGATAGGAGGGAGAGGAGGGAGAGGAGGAAGAGGGGGAAGAGGAGGGAGAGGATGGAGAGGGGGCAGAGGAGGAAGAGGGGGAAGAGGAGGGAGAGGAGGAAGAGGGGGGAGAGGAGGGAGAGGGGGGAGAGGAGGAAGAGGAGGGATAGGAGGGAGAGGGGGGAAGAGGAGAAGGAGGGAGAGGGGGAAGAGGAGGGAGAGGAGGGATAGGAGGGAGAGGGGGGAAGTGGAGGAGAAGGAGGGAGAGGAGGGAGAGGAGATAGAGGGGGAAGAGGAGGAAGAGGAGGGAGAGGAGGGAAAGGGGGAAGAGGAGGGAGAGGAGGAAGAGGAGGGAGAGGGGGGAAGAGGGGGGAGAGGGGGAAGAGGAGGAAGAGGAGGGAGAGGGGGGAAGAGGGGGGAGAGGAGGAAGAGGAGGGAGAGGAGGAAGAGGAGGAAGAGGAGGGATAGGAGGGAGAGGGGGGAAGAGGAGGAGAAGGAGGGAGAGGAGGGAGAGGAGGAAGAGGGGGAAGAGGAGGGAGAGGAGGGAAAGGGGGAAGAGGAGGGAGAGGAGGAAGAGGAGGGAGAGGAAGAAGAGGAGGGAAGAGGAGGGAGAGGGGGAAGAGGAGGAAGAGGAGGGAGAGGAGGAAGAGGAGGGAGAGGAGGGATAGGAGGGAGAGGGGGGAAGAGGAGGGAGAGGAGGAAGGGGAGGGAGAGGAGGGAGAGGGGGGAAGAGGAGGAGAAGGAGGGAGAGAAGGGAGAGGAGGGAGAGGAGGGAGAGGGGGGAGAGGATGGAGAGGAGGGAGAGGAAGAAGAGGAGGGAGAGGGAGGGAGAGGAGGAAGAGGAGGGAGAGGAGGAAGAGGAGGGATAGGAGGGAGAGGGGGGAAGAGGAGGAGAAGGAGGGAGAGAAGGGAGAGGAGGGAGAGGAGGGAGAGGGGGGAGAGGATGGAGAGGAGGGAGAGGAAGAAGAGGAGGGAGAGGGGGAAGAGGAGGAAGAGGACGGAGCCTGCTGGGAGCAACATTCTGGACGTAGTTTCCATTTTGAAAGCTTTGTTTGAGGACTTCTCCTCTGTCAGAGCGGCTTCAAGAGCATTCTGGCTGCTCTCCTTCGTTTCCCAGAGCTAAAGCTGCTCGGTGCCAACGGGCCGGGACGGCAGCAAGTCCAGCAAGTCTTAAAACTGTCCCGGGTCGGACGCAGTTCCTCCACAGTGACGCCTGATAAAGTCGAGCTCTTCTTCACCCTGCTGCTCTGCTTCCTCAGCAACAAACACAGAATGGAACTGTGACACAACAGAACCACATGTGGAGACAATAACAGGATATTACCGACCGTATTATTCAACACATTGTCCACAGAATGTCTTCTCCATTGTCCAATTCACCACTTTGACTTGACGGCTTCTCATTAAACAAAACAAAACCCTCCTTGCGTTCCTGTTTAAAGCTCCAGTACACTACTTTCCAGACAACTGCTCAACACACATCCGAGCTGTCGTCTTGCACGGTAATGTCAACGTAATGTCTCCGAGGAAGTGGAGAAGAAAAAAAACCAACCTGAATGACAACGAGGATGTTTTTCAAATTCATTTCATTTGCTGCTCCATTGCTGCCGTTTGCTGTTGGATCATATCAGACGTCTGAACGGTTCCTGCTGCGAGGCAATAAGCCATGAAATGACCTGGTGTGAGAGTAGAAGAGAGACGGCGCCGTTACATTCAGGTCACAACGCTAAAACACATTTCTGTTTACACAGCAGAGTCACTGGAAACACAACTTTTTAAAAACGCTCTATGGAAATGTAGACAGGAAAACGCTGCGACTGAGTCACACGTAGTTAGAGACGGGTACCGTTCACATCAGAACCGGTACCGGTACTCAGTGTGTAACAAACATATCAAAACAACAAACTGTTTATATTGTAACGTCGAAGTTTGACAGATTTTTTCAACATGAAAACCCTGAACTGAAAATATGCAGTATTTTTTCTTAATAATGCTGAATTGAAAACCTGGTACTCCTAATGCTTTCCCCTCTGGAAACATTGTGAGGGTAGAGCTGTGATGGTAGAGCTGTGATGGTAGAGCTGTGATGGTAGAGCTGTGGGCAGTGATGGTAGAGCTGTGATGGTAGAGCTGTGAAGGTAGAGCTGTGGGCAGTGATGGTAGAGCTGTGGGCAGTGATGGTAGAGCTGTGATGGTAGAGCTGTGGGCAGTGATGGTAGAGCTGTGATGGTAGAGCTGTGATGGTAGAGCTGTGAAGGTAGAGCTGTGGGCAGTGATGGTAGAGCTGTGGGCAGTGATGGTAGAGCTGTGATGGTAGAGCTGTGATGGTAGAGCTGTGGGCAGTTCTGGTAGAGCTGTAGAGCTGTGATGGTAGAGCTTTGATGGTAGAGCTGTGATGGTAGAGCTGTGGGCAGTGATGGTAGAGCTGTGATGGTAGAGCTTTGATGGTAGAGCAGTGGATCTGTGATGGTAGAGCTGTGATGGTAGAGCTGTGGATCAGTGATGGTAGAGCTGTGATGGTAGAGCTGTGGATCAGTGTGGTAGATCTGAGACGGTCCAGTTGTGGACTCTTCAGCCTTGAGAAGAATCTAGTGCTGAATGAGGATCTTTGTTTTCAGTGACTCTGCCGGGGTCGAACTAGAGAACGTAGATATTATTAGTAGAATATTGGCGTGTCTCACGGCGGCGCTGCAGCAGTTCATCCAGCGGTTCTCAGAAACGTTTCCAGGTTGCTGGTTGCCATTGATTCTTCAGCCGTTTCTTCAGATCTACTAGACGGTCTCGAGACGGACGGCGCCGTCTCAGCACAGTGAGCATAAAGCGTCCCCCCAGCAGAGGGCGCTCACATTGGTCCTGACAGTCGTTTGTTTCAGCTCCAAATCGACCTTGATCGTTTCCAACAGGGCGGCTCGGCGTCGCTTCGTCCCCCCGGTTATCGACTTTACTTTAGAGGATCAGGAAGGAGAAGCTCTCGTCATTATGAAACACAAACGTCGTCTCTGGAATCGGAGCGGTGCTTTTCTTCAGTGGCGACGGGGGGGTTCTGCTCATGGTTTAATGTTGAGAAGTGATTAATCAACTTTATTTATAGAGAAAACGACTCCATCCTGATTCTGTCCTGAGGTTCTGGAGGTTCTGGATCCCAGCTGATCAAACAGACTCATTCACACAACGTTTCAGAACGGTTTCACGTTTACACGGCGGCATTCTGAAGGATGACAATCCAGGGAGTTGATTCACAAACTGCAGAGAATGAAGATGAGTGACAGCAGCTGAACTGAACTCCACATCAACCCAAAGCTTCTGTCTCTTCAGCTGCAGCCTGTCGTAACACACACACACACACACACACACACACACACACACACACACACACACACACACACACACACACACACACACACACACACACACACACACACACACACACACACACACACACACGTGTGAAACGACTACAAGGGCTTTCTGCGCACTTTGACGCCGTCTTTGTGGTTCTTTGTCAGACGTGTCCCCGGGCTAGACGGGGCGCTGGCAGAGACAGACGGCGCTGACGGTGACCCACTTCCAGTCGTCTCTCCTGCTGCGGGTGGCAGACCTGCAGTCGGCTGGAGCAGAGAGACGACGGCTGACACTAATCCTCTGTCGGAGCACGTTTTCTACCAATGTTGTGACTCGTCATGGACCAGCACACGCAGCCGTCAGCTGATCAAAGCATCAGAACCGAGCAGAATCCTTTAATTCTGGGCCGTCGGCTCCAGGTCATGACCTCCTTCAGTGTCTGGATTTGGCCAGGTTGTCATGGAGAAACTGTCAGCCCCTCATCTTCTCGCCTTCAGGGCAAAAAAATACAAACATCTCCATGACAACCGAGCTTCTACAGCTTTTACTAGAATTCACAGAATGCTGCTGGAAATCTCAATAATAGAGGTTCGATCCACCGCCAAGGTTTTTTCTTTCTACTCGCCTGATCGAGTTCTGATTGAATCTGTGTGTGTGTGTGTGTGTGTGTGTGTGTGTGTGTGTGTGTGTGTGTGTGTGTCCTGATAATGGGCCTAATTGTCACTCTGTCAACTCACACCTCAAATAATTAGTTTGATCAATAATGGACGGGCCCATTACGTTTCCGCTCACTGATCACCCGTGTTTATGAAATGTGTTTTAAAATGTCACCATGTCCTGATGTGTGGTATTGAGTTGAATCTGATCTAAGAATTTACAGCAACTAACCCTGCGCTCCGTTTGTCACACAGAAAAACTGTTTTAGTAATATTGTGTTGATTCATTATTATGATTATTAAGCATATTAACCAAGATTGTGATCTTGCACACCGTGCAGTTTTTTCTGTCGAGTCGTTTTCAGGCAGTTCCTCAGGTGGTTAAACAGGAAATAAACTTCATCCTCTGGGAGATGAAGATCACATGAGACTGAGATCAGATGAGACTGAGATCAGATGAGACTGAGATCAGATGAGACTGAGATCAGATGAGACTGAAGATCAGATGAGACTGGAGAGAGAGAGAGAGAGAGAGAGAGAGAGAGAGAGAGAGAGAGAGAGAGAGAGAGAGAGAGAGAGAGAGAGAGAGAGAGAGAGAGAGAGAGAGAGAGAGAGAGAGAGAGAGAGAGAGAGAGAGAGAGAGAGAGAGAGAGAGAGAGAGAGAGAGAGAGAGAGAGAGATTACCACTGTGTGGTACAGGATTATCTACCGTGGGGTTTTTGTAACGTAAAGAGAAAACTTAGATTCCCTCATTGCAAACTTCTTTAATCAGCCGTGGATCGTTTTCAAAAACATGTCCAAACATGTTTCAGGGTTTTTCTTCAGCAGGAAATAATCCACATGGTTTTAGATTTAAGTTCATCTGTAAATTCTCAGTTGAAGAAGTTGCTGGATGCAGAAAGTCACTTCTAAGATTCTAGTTGAAGGAGTTTGACTTTGGTCACAGACACACTGAACTCCTTTTCTCTTTCTAAATACTGTTTACATCAAAGTTAGTTTTTGGCAGAAATGTTCATTGACGGCATCGTGAGTTTGGAGTACTAGTAAGAAGTACTATGGACCTGGGATCAGTTCAGGTGACTGTATATTTATTCTACTGTGTTCATGATACGATGAGCTCTGGACACATACGGCACTTTGTTGTGACGATCCTTCTTGTAAAAGTTGCTTAATATTCACCTCTCTTCTACGTTTCAGTGACTCTTTTATTGAGACGACGAGTGAAACGCATCATTTCTGCATTTATGTTCCAGGAACGTTTTGTGTTTCATGGCAACGTTTTGAAAATCATCTTCATCTACACCGAAAATAATGGACGTTTTCATTTCCGGCCACTAGTGGGTGCTGTTGGTTGTTTTTGTAACGTAACCAGTGGCAGCGCTTCAGGAAACTGTTTTCTCCTGTTTCCATGGAAACTGTGTTGGAACATTTTCAAAAAGTTCCATCTTGGGAGCCGTTCTCAAAAGTTCAGTGCTTCCAGGAACAGCTATTGTTTAAACAAACTCCCAGAATGCAACAAACTCTGTTTTCACTTGAAGATGTTGTGTAAACCAGGCCTGGGATCGCTTTTAGGAATCTGAAACGACAGAATGATGTTATGGAAACGACTTAAACTACCAGACAACGATGAACAAACAGAAGAACAGGTTTTCTTTAGAATGGCCCTCTTGTAGAGCGTGGAGAGTTTACTCTTAACCAAGCTGCTGACGGGAAATAACCAGAATAACCAGAAAATATAAACAATAGAAAAAGAAAAAAAAATAGAGAAAAAGAATAAATAGAAAAAAGAATAAATAGAAAAAAAAAATTTAAAAAAGGAGAAAAAGGGCGAAAGAAAATTGAAAAAAATTGAAAATGGGAAAAAGAAAAAAATTTAAAAAAGAAGGGGGAAAAGTTTTAAAAAAAAATTAAAAAGGGGAAAAAATACAAACAAGAACATAAAGATTAAATAACATATAAAGCGGTTGATCCAGTGTCTGGTTCACTGATCCACTGTCTGGTTCACTGATCCACTGTCTGGTTCACTGATCCACTGTCTGGTTCACTTTTCCACTGTCTGGTTCACTGATCCAGTCTCTGGTTCACTGATCCACTGTCTGGTTCACCGATCCACTGTCTGGTTCACTGTTCCAGTGTCTGGTTCACTGTTCCACTGTCTGGTTCACTGATCCACTGTCTGGTTCACTGTTCCAGTGTCTGGTTCACTGATCCACTGTCTGGTTCACTGTTCCAGTGTCTGGTTCACTGATCCACTGTCTGGTTCACTGATCCACTGTCTGGTTCACTGTTCCAGTGTCTGGTTCACTGATCCACTGTCTGGTTCACTGATCCACTGTCTGGTTCACTCTTCCACTGTCTGGTTCACTGATCCAGTGTCTGGTTCACTGATCCAGTGTCTGGTTCACTCTTCCACTGTCTGGTTCACTGATCCAGTGTCTGGTTCACTGATCCAGTGTCTGGTTCACTGTTCCAGTACAGAGACCGACTGCGAAGCTGCAGGAGAATCTGGCAGGTGTCTGGTAACGTCCCACCCTTGAGGACAGACTGTGGCGCCCATACGGTTCCACACCGACTGCAGAGACGTTAATCCTCGCTCTATATACTCCGAGGCCGCTCTCGTCTCGTCCCTCGCCATCTCCGTTTCGGCTCATCCAATCACCTGTCACCTCTGTCTCAGGGTCTCTATGGAATCGTCCTTCTTCCTGTTCACGTTCAACCTTCCTCGTCCTTCCACGCATTCCTTCATACTTCAAGTCAATGAATAAATTTCAGACTTAATTACGTTTAAAAAGGCCACCGAGGTGGCGGCGCGCCGTGTGTGTTCGGACTGTTAAAACAAGTTGGTCATGCTCAAGTTCACTAAACGCTCAGACTTCAGCAGGACTGCATAATGTATTCCAGGTCATCAGCTTTTACACTCTTCATATTTCTTAAGTTTTCAGTCTGCGCACTGCATTAATTTTCATCCATAACGCCTGTAAGAGTAAAAAAGCTCTGCAGCTCCACGTATTGATCTTCAAGGTCTGACTGAACGAGGAAACCTTGTCAGGTTAGTGATGCTTCATGATCTTCAAGCTGCTGGATCGGGAATCTTTCTGTAGAAATCTCTAAGAAAAAAGTCTCTTCATATTTAAGCTTGTCAGAGGTGAAGCTGCTGGTCCTGGTGGGGGGGGCGGAGACGTGGGGGTGGGGGGTGGGGGGTCTAAGTTATGGAAACTTGTCAGACATGGTTTTCCTCCTGAAAACTTTTCTTTAAGCTCAGACAGAAGAAACATTTAACCAGACGCTGTATTGAAGACGTCTCCGTCGACCTTCCAGCCGCTTTGCACTCGACTCTGACGTCTTTCCGTCTTTATGGATCCGTCCTGGCGGTCTGTCACTCGCCTCATGTAGAGGATGTCTGGTTTGTTTTTGGGGATCAGTTGCTAAGTGACTGTATTGGATGTGTGACTGGCAATACCAGAAAAGGGATTTGGAGCGTAGAGCAGCAGTGAGGACGGAGCCCGGCGCAGGGATTTGGCTCCCTATCAACAGGTGATGAGGCTCAGCAGGACGGAGCAGCTGAGAGGCAGTGTCCCCTCGGTCCTCTGCTCCGTCTCTTCGCTCTTCGTTCTGCTGCACACCTTTGTTTTCTCAGCCTCCGACCTTCCTCTACGCTTCCTCTCGCCGACGCTTTCCTCCCGGCTGCAGTGAAAGCTTCCTGAAGGTTATGTAACACCGAACTGCTGCAGCCTTCATCTTCAGACACGACGGCAAACATCTCTGTGAAATAAAAGAAATGATCATTCTAGAATACAGTCGAACCTCTGTGGCAGTTTCACCTTTAATAGGAACCAAACTATAGCTGCAGGTTTTCACTGTTATCTGCTCTTGTTGGTAAGAAACAATAAAGGCGAGCAGCGTTTCAGAGAACAGAGACCAGGTTTCCTCCAGTCTGGAGAAGAAACGTGTTGAGGAGGCAGTGACTGTTTGTTCAGGCTCGACATTAAACGTTAACTTGCTGAAGATTGAAACCGTCTGGCGAGGCCGTTTGTGACGAGCCGTGGTGCTGCGATTTGGTAAATTCTCATTCAGAGAAGTCGGGTTCAGTTTGATAGTCGGCTGTCGATGTGTTCCTCTAAAGACGTTTCTGATGCGACGTTATGAATCTCTGGTGACTGATAACGTTTTCTAACGGGCAGTAAGAAAAGCTGGTCTGTTGACGGATCATTGATGTTCCACGAGCCCGTTGGAGGTCAATGAAAATGATGAATAGAAGAAAGATGACGCAGGCTAAACAACTGCTTGGAGGAAGATCAGTATTTCTGGAGTGAAGGTCAGACGTCGGTTCGTTTAAAAAACAAACCAATACCTTCAAAATGTCATGTATGATATGTTGGCCTATAACTACTGGATCGTTTCATCCAATATCCCCTCTGCTGCTTTGCATTACTCCCACTTTTTGGGGGAAAGTTGTGACGGAACAGTCCTTCAGTGGGAAGCTTCATTAATTAAATTTTCCATTTCATCAGCGTGTCCAGTTGTGGCTCCGGGAGAAACAGAGAGATTTCTCTTCTGGACTCTCCTCAGCATTAGCGAGACCTCCCAGATAAAAGTCTTGTAATTATGGATTCTACATCTCCCTTAATTCTTCACCGTTTGTAATCAGTTTTGCAGTGTGACTAAGAACTCGCTGATAAGTGGATCATCCCGCCTCCCACCAGGAGGGGAGCCGGCGAGGAGGCCACTGCTCAAAGACGCATTTTAATAGAGTCAGACGAGAAGAGAGGCACAACAGAGACCAATAGAAAAACCTAATTATGTTTATGAATTTGTTTTCATTCATCTTCTGTACAGTTTTATGCACCTTGAGGTGCTGACAGGAGATTGTACACACACACACACACACACACACACACACACACACACACACACACACACACACACACACACACACACACACACACACACACACCCTACAATTTATCGTCCTCAATTAACCTCAAATGCACGTCATACCCTGAGGACAATTTCCCCATAAAGAAAACATGCCATTAAAAAGAGGTGTGAGGACACATTGTGCAGAAACGGGTTAATTCTGACCTGTAATGTCTCTTATTGGACATTCTTAGAATGATTAATGTCCAGTTTGATTAGTTAAACTGGTCAAAATGGTATTAAGAGTATCTAAAGTTATGAAACCCTTTAAATCAATCCATCATATGATGTGACTAAATAGAGAAATGAAACGGCAGGCTAACAAATGGATTGGCCCTATGATTGGATTTTTGTATTTATGTTGAAGGAGACCTCCTCTTATCTCACATTGTCCTCCAAGGAGAAATACTCGCTGTGAGAAATACTCGCTGTGAGAAACACAGAAGGAAGCGGTTTGTTTGTCCAGACGGAGATCATTAAAGGTCTTTGTCCTCGAGGACGTTGCAGTGACGCTCACAGAAGACTGGTCTTCCATGTCGGACATTCGACTGTGGAGAAGGAAAAGGCAGAGCACAGATACTGAGGCGATTGTTAAACTTGGAGGGCGGAGTTACGTGATGCACCTGAACGCATCACTCAAAGATGTTCATTTTCCTATTTTATAATTACAACACATTGTTCCTGCAGCTTCTTCCTTTCCCACCCTGGAGTCGTTCCAGGTCTCCATCACTGAGACAGGATGTGGCGTTGGGCTGAGCCGGGTCGCTCACGGTTCTGAACGAGCCAGAGGCGTGTAGCAGCGCTCCAGCCGCAGCGTTCTAATCCCTCCATCTTACCTGCGTCGCAGCACCAACTCCTGGCTGCAGCCCGCGGTGCTTCTCAGCCGTTTGCTCCCGATCCAGTGGAGGATGACTCACCGCTGTCAGAGGACAGCAAATTGCTTCACTTTTATTAGATTCTGAGACTTTTCAGAGATGAAACTCCCCAAAAAACACGATGCGTGGAAACGGTTGTTGCCTGGAGTATAAACAAAGAGGAATCACCTGGGTACCTGCAGCGTGCCGCTCCAATCTGTTCCTCTCTTCTCTATTTATTCCATTTGATCACCAGTGGAGAGGAGTTCCAGCTCCTGGCAGCTACAGACATTGTCTGAATGTGGTTTTGTTCAAATGTGTGTACCTTGTTAATGTGAACACTTTACCGTGTCAGTGAGCAGACTCCTCCCACTCTGCCGGTTTTCTTTGCCAAGAACAGATCAGGCAAACTGAGCTATTTAGTAGATTATACAAGCCTTCCTCTGATGCAAAGTTAAAGCCTTATTTTTAATCCATTACAGATTAGAGAAGGAGACAAGCACTTAATTTAACATGACAATAAATAAGTTGTGTCGTTCGCCAGTCAGTATTGATTCATGACAAATATTGTCGAGTTGAACGAGACGGAAAGAGCTGAGTCGGCGTTTTGTTTCCCGCTCGTGGTTATGGAGCTTCCGTGTAGCTCTAACTGGGAACGATCTGCTGCTCCGAGGATCCGCCGTTAATGATTCCTAAACAAGCAGACTAGTAATATTCACACTGAATTAAAAAAGGGCAGATTTCATGTTTGTGTCCAACTCGACCTCGGCTAATTACGTGGATGTGGAGGATAAACGTGTGTGTCTGACAGGATAAACGTGTGTGTCTGACAGGAGGCTGTCTGCCGTGTTTTACAACCTTTTTAGAGTAACGGTACGTTTCTTACATTCACAATGTCCTGCGGGACACTCCCAATGACCAAATGACTTGTTGTAGCTTCATGCAGCATATTTACTGACGATATTTACACTTTTTACAAATTTAGTTCCTAAGAAAATAGTTCAACTAAAAGAAAAATGGAGAAAAACTATAAAATTAAATGAATTAAAAAACTGAAGACTTTTTCTTTTTCTATTATTTATCCATGGCTTTCTTGTCACCTCACCGTCTCCCCGTTACTTCTTTTTCTAGCTCCTGTTAAACTACTGCCACTCATTTTATTGTGAAATTAAGGGTTTTTGTTCTCTACTTTGGCTTTTTAAATTCCTGCATTTATGCAGATAACCTCTCCTGTCTTTACACAACAAGTCGACCTCGGGGTGTAAATAAAGTCACTCTGACCTCGAAGCTCACATGAATCAACTGGACCATTTTCCAACCAATGAAATCAAGACTTGAGTGAAGCTGAGTCCTACTTAGTGAACTTGCAGTTACAATACAGAACTGTTTGGAGTGAAGGTGTGGGGCGAGCGTGAGGATTTCTCCATCGTGGTGACCAGGAGGCGGGATGATGAGATGAGGGTCACGGAGGTGCTGAAGCGTCGCGGCGCCTCGTTCAGCTGACAGGCAGGAAGATGGATCGGCTGTTAGTCGGTTTGACTCGACAGCCTCGGAGTTTGGCTCCACCGCTCTCGTCTTCGTCTCCTGCCGGGATCATGTTTGACACTTGTTCCGTCCAATTACCATCCAGAGTCGGTCGTCAGCGGCGGCTCGCCATCGCGTCCCCGTTCTCCTCCGGCTCTGGATCCCGTCCTCGCCGGTGGGCTCGGCTCGCGCTGCACCGTCCCGTCGGTCAGAGTTTGTGCTCGTTATGCAAATAGCCGACGCTCATGAGTCACGGTGAAGATGAGCGCCAGCCGCTGGTCTTTCATTACACGGACACCTGCCAAGCTGCCGTCACTGTGATGAGGTGGGACCTGGCGAGACGACGCTCCCTCAAACAGGATGTGGCGCTCATTAAAGAGACGGCAGACGGTCAGGGAGGGTTAAAGGGCAGGACTGACGGCTGATACTCAGTCTGACTAGTTTAGTGTGTCGGTGAATATGCTCCTAATGATGTCATGGGTTCTGACCAGACGCAGTCGGGAGTCACTCTAGTGAGGCTCATCATCACTGGTTTGGATCCCAGGGAGAAGAAAATAAAAGGCAAACTATTCCTCATAAACAGGAAGTGAAGGCCTTTATTTTCTCGAGCACTGTGGCTGGAGGTGAACAGTAAAGTGTCGCAATAAGAAAAACCAACGAAATATTGAAATAGTTTTTTAAATACAAGACTTACTGCCTCTTTTCAAACGGTTCCTCTTCTGCTTCACTGAACGAACCGTTAACTTTCTGCTCTTGGTTCAGCGCCCGACTCCCACTGCTGGACCGAATCACTGAATGACCCGATCGATTATCCAGAGGAAGGTTTGATTCTCTTATCTTCTCTTGTTGTTCTGACGGCGTTCTGCAGTGAATCACGACTCCAGCGTCGGCGTTGAGCTGCCGGGGGGTTTAGAGACATCAGGACGGCAAACAGCCGTTTATCTTGTGCAGTTCATTTTAAGTCAGTCACACTTCCTGCGCGGCTTTGCTTTGCTGGTGAAAGGGCATCTGATGATGAGACGGTTCAGTAATCTGGTTCTGTGGTGTCACTGGGTTCTGACCTTTCAGCTTCATTCAGCTTCTGTTTGCTCCGTTTTGTCAAATAACACCGAGAGAAAAAAGTGTTTGCTGATAGTGAGTCCAACGATTGTATGTTCCAAAAGCTTTTTCTTCTTCAGATCTACAAGTTCTTACATCCTCCAATTAACAAAGCATGAAACATGACATAACATGAACTTTCCTCATGAGGAAACGAGAAGTTGATCCCTTCATTTGCTGATAAGATTCCCAATCTGAATGATTTGCTGTCGGTTTGTTCTTGTAGCTGCTGATCTTCAATATGATCTTTACATCTTCTCACGTTGCTGCTCCTTAACTGGTGGCGTCTCACTTCACTGCTCTGCTCAGCTTTGGAAAACAAAGTGAGAGAATCTGAGATCAGGATTTGACCCCCTGCTGACGTTCGTCTCATGGAAACCAGGTTCATGTGATTGTGGTCTGAAGAAACTTGGGCTCAGTTGGTGAAGCAGATCGTTTTCCGTTCCTCAGGTTGGAAGTTTGACTCGTGTACTTTCTGATTTCAGTTATCACTCTTGATGTGTGATCGGATGTTTCAGTTTATTTCTATGGCGTCGAATACAGAATTGGAAACTTGCTGCCATGAGAAGATAGAGAGAGAGAGAAAAGAAAAGGTTGAGGTTTCCATCCCTGGGTTGGACCATGTACCACTCACAGAGGATTCTAAATTGTAATCACAGTAATTGACTACATCCTCCCATCATCCTATCCTGGATAACAGACTCATGGTGGACAGACAGACGAGCTGTTGGGTTCTTTAGTATTTCCTACAGAGATGAAGTCTGTTTTCCTGAAGCTGTTATAAACTTTAAACTAAATAAAGTTTACATCAACTTGTTGCTTTTGTTTGCATTTGATGAAAAACCACATTTGTTTCCAGCTGCTGTGTCCAGAAGGAAAAGAAAAAGTGAATTAAAGTGGGATTGTTTCAGTGGTTTGAACACAACGAGCTCCTCGTCGTCCCTCCTGCCCTAAAGCAAGTGGAACGCCCCTCCTCTGTGGCAAGAATCAGAAAAAACCATTACAGAGGGACAAACTGGTCCTGCTCTGCTAATACCTCCGCACCACTTGAGGGTGAAAAACAAACCTATCATTCTGTAATTCAGCCACTTTCCTGCCAGCCATGAATGCATTAGACGGGAAATTGGTTCCAGACTGAGCGCAGCGTGGCTGAACGTCACACCAGCAACAATACGGCGCTGTTTGAGTAATAAAACCAACATTCTGCCGTATTCATTTCAGAAATGTTCCATGTTTACGTGACGTTTTCTAAAAGACGTCCGTTCACAGGGAAATAGCAGAAACACTGAAATCTAGTTGGCATGTATGGCCACGAGGTGGCGCTGTTGGTCGTTTCTGTAATGAGGATGTAAATGTTAACGATGGGAATACATGGACGTTGGTATTCTGGTGACTGTCGACTATAAAACGAGGAACGACGGAGGAAACGTCCATCTTTTCCACAGAGATTCAGTCCAAGTGTTTTATAAAAGTTCCACCTTGGGATCCGTTTTCTAAGAGTTTTGTTTCCAGTGTCTTGGAGCTCCGCCCGTCGTCGAAACCCCCAAAATCCAACAAATGTTTTCAGTTTGGATTTGAAAACGTGGCTGAGCTCCAGCGACTGGCAGTCGGGACTAAAGTAGAGAGACAACATCCTTCCCTGGTTCCTCCTCCTCCTCCCTGGTTTCCTCCACCTTTACTTTTATCTCCGTTTCATGTAGGACAAGACAGAAAGTTGCCCCGGGGGGCAGATGCAGCTTTGATGGACTGAAAGTGTTTAATAATGCATGATGCTGCTGCTGATGCAGTGGATGATGATCATGTCGGCCGACCGGCGTGTCGGTGACCTCGCAAAGGGAATTCCTCCAGGATATCAGAAAGCTGATTGTAGAAAGTGACGTATCGGGATTGTTTGTGATGTGAGGCGCAGACTGCAGTACTAAAGTACTAAAGTACTTCTGTGAGGTCAGTGGGACTCGTTTCCATCTCGGCGCCGCGGCTCTGGACGGACAGTCCCGTTTGGTGAAACAAAGACTTGCCATTACCATGGGTGTGAGGTGCTCTCATCTCCGCTCAGCCGTGATCCAGTCGGATCTGACAGCCAGTCAGTCCTGCTTAGCAGCAGGTCTGTGGTTACAGGAGCAAGGCCCCATGGAAGTTTGTCAGACGACACTTGAATACTGTCCCTGAACTGAGAACTGAAATACTTTTTCAACAATAACTGCAGCTGCATCCAACCCGACTGGTCCTCTGGTGGTATCCTGGGCAGCAACTGTCCTTCCAAGTAAGAAAACACTGGGGGTAAAAAAACAACCTTGAAATAAGTTAAAATAATCTGCCAATAGAAGTGAAACTGTTTTCAGTGGGATTTCTTGAAATGAAACATGATATTCAGAATATTGAGATCTTGAAATGAAGTTAGTTTGAGTTATATTTTACCAGGATTTTTAAGTTTGATTTCCGAGAATGAGTCTATCTGATCTAAAATAACACCTCAACTTAAAATCTGCCCAGTCCCTCAATTTAGGTGACGTATAACTTAAAATTAAGTGGGATGAGACATTCTGACAAAAACAAAGACTAATAAATTAGGGAGGATTTAGTTTTTGCAGTGTCCTGGTACACACGGGATTCTAAGCCTCCGCCATGATTAGTCTTGATTTAAAGTTTAAAAGCGTCTTACAAACCAGCTGAAGGACTCGAGGTCCGGTGCTGGATGATATTAGAAGTGCTTGCTTCTGAAAGTCCTGCTGTCTGCAAATAAATACATGCAGGTTTCAGTTGCAGGTTTCAGTACGTATCAAAGCAGTTGACTTGCTGGCCGAAGTCTCAGTAGAGAAGGAATCCGTCGTAGGGCAGAGCAACCTGCAAACTCAGCAAGAAAAACAAGTGCAATTCAAAGGACGATTAAACCTCTGTAGTCCTATCAGTTGTTTTCTCCGTCGCCTCCAGGCTCTGATGCCAGTGCAGATGTTTCCCACTGGGATTTCTGATGATCTTCTCCACTCCACACGCTGCCAGTTCACACAGATGTTGGCCTGAAGGCGTCAGAACAATAACTCGGAGAGAAAGTAATGAGAAATGGAGCTCCAGTGTCAGACATGTGGTTCCATTGACTGTAAGTGAAGAACTAAGGTTGGACAATGGATTGAGAGAATAGTTGGTTTATTACACATCAAGCAGTGGAATCGATGGTCACACATCTTATCTTCTTAAAGGCTCATATGATGTAAAATCCACTTCCTAAAGGTTCTCCAGCAGTACTAATCGTCCCCATACCTGGACTGATGTCCCAGAAGTGAAGACAGTCTGTCCTCTCTGTCCCTGGCTTGTTTCAGCTTTTAAAAAGTGTGTTGCTCCAAGCAGCCAATCAAAAATCAAACCCTATATAGTGTCATCGGGGGTTTAGCCAATCCCAATCAAGGTAGGCCCTCCCTTTGACTCCTCCCACAATTAGGCAGCTCTGCTCTGGCACATGGCACCACCAGAGGAAGTACTTCCTCCTCTTCCCAAGATGGGCATGTGTGGGCGGAGCCAGTCCAGCTCACACAGACACAGCAGATTCTGAATGTAGCTCCTATGATCCAATATTCAAATGAGGAAAATCAAGGAGGAGCTAGAAACTTAGAATACTGAAGGTTTCTGGACCGACCAGACCAGGAGGAGGAGGAGAACAGGAGGAGGAGGAGAACAGGAGGAGGAGGAGGAGAACAGGAGGAGGAGGACAGGAGGAGGAGGAGAACAGGAGGAGGAGATGAACAGGAGGAGGAGGAGGAGGACAGGAGGAGGAGGAGGAGGACAGGAGGAGGAGGAGGAGGACAGGAGGAGGAGGAGGAGGACAGGAGGAGGAGGAGAACAGGAGGAGGAGGAGGAGGAGATGAACAGGAGGAGGAGGAGGAGGACAGGAGGAGGAGGAGGAGAACAGGAGGAGGAGAAGTTTAAGACAAACCCACCTGACGTCTCTCCCTTCATGTGGATCGTCACCACAGTTCATTCATAAGTAATGTAATTATTATTCTGATGAAAGCGGTTTGGCGCAGTCGTTTCCCCGGAGCTCATTATACCTTCACACCGTTCAGCTTTCACTGTTTTACCTCAAGATTCTCAAACGGTGATTAATCCACCCCGCCGCTGCACAATTAGTATAATCTGCATTCAGTGAGGCTCATCAGCCGCCGCCTGGTTCACCCAGGAGCCGTTACTTCTGACCTCCATTGCAGAGAAAAGGAAGTTTAGATTGAGCTCAGAGACGGTGGATCGGCTCCTCGGCTCGTATTCCTGCGGGTGTTTGAGTCTTGAAACCCGAGGAGGAGTGACCTTGTTCCTCCACTCCCAGGTTTTCATGAAAAGCCCTAACCCCTCTGAGTATTCATCACAGCTGACTTGCTGTCAGTTTGTTGACTTTTACACGCTCAGTGTTGTTTACCAGACTGTGCTCTCTTATGTAATCCTGCTTTAGTGTGCATTTAGCGAGGGGATTAGAAAACCCAGCCTCCTTGCTGCTGTTTGACGCTGCAATAGAAGGTTACCCTCAATACGACAAAGGAGCTGCTGCATAACGGCTCATTTGAAGATTAGAATATTATAATATTACAAGCCTTGCGACTGGATTCCACCGCTTCATGTTTTTGTAGCTTTTTATTCAACAGCATTCAGGCCTTGTTTACTCAGTTTCAAGTGAAAACACATTCATTTTTGCATTTTCTGAAAAGTTAAGCATTTGTATGGCGTTGTGTTAAATGAAGTCCGTTTCCATGGAAACGGCAGAAGCACTGAACACAATGTCGTGTTTCTGTCGGGCCACTGGTGGGTGCTGTTTGTAGGTTTTTGTAACGAGACCCTATTTGTGCTGAGAAGAAAGTTCTGTAAACATTCACAATGTTTGTACATTTTAATGCTCCTACACACAGAGTACCAGCATTTTCAAAAAGTTGGGCTTTCAGTGGCTCCGAGCACCAATGTCATTTAAACAGACGTCTATTCTGCAATGAAAATGGTCAGTTTTCACTTGAAAATGTCATCATGGAAACGAGAAGCTGCAGGGGAAGGGACCCTGCTGACCCTCCGCCGTTCAGCCCCCCCCCAATTAACAAGCTGCAGGAAGGATCAGAGGTCACACATGACGGGATGCGACAGCCGCTTGGTGAACGGAAAGGTTAATGTCGTGCTCGTAACGTGATTAAAATTCCTGACGGTGAGAGCGGAGGAAGGGGAGGGGTTAAAGGGGAGGGGTTACAGCGGGTGGTCAGCGACGCTCGTTTCCTGCAGCTACTCGTTTCCCTTTTTTCCTGCAACTGAACAACACAACAACAGATCACACAGCAGATTCCACTCGGGGGAAGAACCACCTGGAATCCTCTGCTCGTGAACAGAGTTGGCAGGTGGAACGTGTTGCTGCTGAGCGGGAGGTGAAGAGGTCGTGTAGCACCGCAGCCAGCTGGAGGCAGGAAGGCGCCCATGTGAATAATCAAAGAGCTTTCATACTGTTCAGTGGAGCTTCCCTGGAGGATGGGCCGACTTTGGCATGGGGGGGGGGTCGCAGTCCTGGAGCTGAGCGATCTGTCCGCCGGTGCAGTGAATGAAAATGATTGGTCACTATTTTCTACATCAACTGAGTGAATCGTTTTGATGTGTACGACTCGTCTAAAGGAAGGTGTGAGGGTCGATGTGTTTCAGGGTCAGACGGGGCGAGAGTCCAGCGTCTCGGGGTAAACGATGTCGCTGTCGCTCACAGCGACCGTGGCAGCTTGTTTTCTAAATGCTTCAGGTTAATATTAGTTTTCATCCAGTTCTAGACGACTGATCATGCAGTGAAATTAGTCGTGAAATCGCAATATTAATACGTGATTAATACACACTAATACTGTTCAGTCGATACGTTTCAGAAAGATTTAATAATCTCAGTTAAGGTGAAAAAAGTCGTATTTCCATTCATTATTTTTTGTCTTTAGATATATTACCATGACATTGAACTGATGTAGTCATTAGCGTATGCACACACACACACACACACACACACACACACACACACACACACACACACACACACACACACACACACACACACACACACACAGAGGTTGATCATAATTGGATTAATGCTGTTTTCCATTTAAGAAATGATCATGTAAAAATCTGCCCTGACGGTTTTGCTTAATTGAGCTTTTAATTAACACGAGTAACCCAATTAGAGCACCTACCCTTTGCATACGCCTGCAATATTACGGAGACATGCAGACGTGGTTTGATCCGTCCATTAATTCTCTAGGCGCCCGGCTGCAGTGGATCCTGAGACGTATTGTGAGAAGCAGGGAGGAGGGCAGCCCGCCGAGCTGCTGCCTCCTTTATCTGGTGCTTTAAAACACGATCTGTAATGTCATCTACTGGTGATTGCCAAAGTATTGAATGTAATCAGAATAACTCGATTTAAAAAAAAAAAAAAAAAAAAAACAGCTTTGGAAATGGGGTGGAAAGACCCGCCAGTCGCCACAGATCCTCTATCTGGACTTCATTCTGCCTCTTCAGCGAGGTGCTTCATGTTGGCTGTGCTTCCCAGTAAACAACCATCTTGCTTCAGACGCTTGTCGGACTCCATCGTCTCCTGATGTTGCCGCCTGTTCCTCTTTATCCTTCCACTTCCTTTGTGTAGAAATGTGCCGTCTGCCATATTGACTGACTCGGTCTGTGTACTGTGTACTGTGGTACTGTGTACTGTGGTACTGTGTACTGTGTACTGTGTACTGTGGTCGTATTCCTCTCAGTCCTTCGCCGATCTCTTTAGCTGAGGCGCTTAAACGTACGCAGTTTTTATAAAAACAATTCTTTATTGACACGGACCCACATACACACCTGGTTCAGAGCTGCTGTGAGCAGCCAGACCTGTAGGGGGCAGTGTAACGAGAAGCATGGAGCCACGATGGCCAATCAGATTCCTAGAAAAGACACCGGTCGTGAATCGTGATGTAAATATCCACCTGCTCCCATTGTAGATTCAAACAGAGGCATCGTTTTTCTACCTCTCCACTGTGGGCGGAGTTTTCAGGAATCATCGTTTGTGGCGAGCAGCTGAATTCACGGCGGCTCGTAACGCTGAGGGAGTCTCTGGAATTTACATAATTGTGTTTAATTAAACTTAATTGTGACGTTTGACACTTAAAGTTTACATCAGAAGGTTCCGAAGTGTTGCTTGGTGGAACTCGGTGACGTCCACACTGCAGCGTTGGTACGATTCCCGCGGCTCCCCAGGCTCATCTGACGTCTTGTTAAAAGCTCCTTAATGAAACGCCCCCGCCAGCCTGGTCGTCATAGAAACCCGGCTTCTTCAGGGTTTGTGTTCTTGGTTTTTATTCTCCTGCCTTCCTGCTGTCAGGTTTTCTCAGGTGCTTCTCTCCGACCTGCAGCTCAACTTTGCACCGATCAATGAACATAAATCCGTCCTCCGCCTGGACTCGCTGCCTCGTCTTCTTCACCAGCCGCTCCTTCATCCCTCCGTCCCTCCGTCCCTCCGTCCCTCCATCCCTCCATCCCTCCGTCCCTCCATCCCTCCGTCCCTCCGTCCCTCCATCCCTCCATCCCTCCGTCCCTCCGTCCCTCCATCCCTCCAGCCAACGTGTCCCGTTCCACTTCCCTCACCTCGCTTCACACAAACGTTGGAAAACTCAAATCCAGATTCTGTTGAGAAACAAGCAGTTTGTATGAAAGTGGAATCATTTGTTTCTTTATTTTTTGGACGGATCCCAACTCTGGTTCTAAGAAGTCATTAGTCTTGTCCCGAGTGGAGTTCATTAGCTCGCCAAGGTTAAAGTGTGCTGGTATTCCCATGCCCTTACTCTTAATTACCTTGTCACATATATAGTAAATCTATAGCAGCAGTTACTCCTGTGAGGTGGAGGATTAGTGCAACAGCAGTCGATCACCTGCTGCCTGACGACCTGCGTTTTGTGATGTTGAGCCTCTAACTGATTTAAAAACCTCCCCAGCGGAGGAACGGAGAGAAATGAAAGCTGATCTGACCTAAAGGAGCAAAACCAGTTTGTCCCTCCAGCAGCATGTTTGGTTTAGTTAATCCAGAAGCAGAATGTGGATCGTTCTCCTGTCAATACAGCAGTCAGCAATTCTTTTAGTGCCACTGCAGTCTGACTCCATTCCTCCATCCATCCATCCATCCATCCCTCCATCCATCCATCCATCCATCCATCCATCCATCCCTCCATCCCTCCATCCCTCCATCCCTCCATCCCTCCATCCATCCATCCATCCATCCATCCATCCATCCATCCCTCCATCCCTCCATCCATCCATCCATCCCTCCCTCCCTCCCTCCCTCCCTCCATCCATCCATCCCTCCCTCCATCCAGCCATACAAATGTACACAAATACCTAGAAATGCAGAAATACACTTTAGAAGTAGAAGTGAGTAAAATTCAAACACCTGAAATCCTCTAAACTCGGTACTGAAACTCCACCAGGCTGTTGCTCTTGTTTTGCGTCTCCAAAGTGCCGTTTCTGTTGGGCCCTGTTTACACAATATTTTCACATGAAAATGAGAAACTTTCTGAGCGTAACTTTTTGAAAACGCGCCGACTCCATGAAAACTGGGAAAATGCAACTTTTTGACAACACTGCTCCTGCGCCTGCTCACCATGGCTGAAGTAAATAATGAATGAATCTTTATTTAAACCAAACAAACATTAAAAAAGATATAAAAGAAACATTTAGATGATTAAAACAACTTAATCTACATTTGCATGAACAAAAACTCATTTACAGGATTAAAAAAGTTTTTATATCTTCCTACTCCTTTTCGCCCTCTTAGACTTCTTCTTCTGCACATGCTCAGTAGATAGCAACGTTTTCCTCCCTGGTGTCACGACGTCCACGTTCCCCTGGGACTTTAATCTCTGCTAACAACAATACAACTTCATCATCTATCCATACAAATGTACTCCCATTGTTTATGTTTACAGCTTGTTCTCTGCGTGTTTCACTACAAAAGTGAGCAACAGGGCCACCTTGTGGCCTGGCATTAAAACTACATCGTTTTCAACAGGTTATAAGCACCAAAGTATTCAGTAACTGAAATACCAAGATTGTGTTTTCACTTGATGTTGTCGTGGAAATAGTTTGACTTTGGTTCTTTTTCATCTTTTCTTAAAGGATCCACAGTCTGTCTAGTTTTCACTCTCCCGGAATCAGTATGACGCTAATCTGCAGAATGATGTTCACACTTCTGAGGAGGAAAATGCCAACAGGCCATCGGAAGGTCAAAATAATATTTTTGAAAAAAAGAAATAGCTTGAATTGATAATAACTCTAATTAACTCAGTAAATGTGTCATTTTGACTTGTTTGTTTTTCTGTTTTATCTCAACTAGGTCCTAAAATAAAAAGAAAAGCTTCTGCTGAAGTTCACCTCTAAACATGTTAATAGTTAAATTTCCCTCCAACTCCAGAGTTTCTAACCTGATGCTCTGTTTCCCCGGAGGATCCATTACAGTGCAGGAGATGGTCGCTCCCAGAGCAGCGGAGCACATACAGTAAAATGAAACCTCTAAATCAGATGCTAATAGTGCCAGTTTCCTCGTGAGACGCGGATCCAGACAATAACATTCACACATTAACGTGCACGATTTAGCAGGAGTTCTCGCTGCGACGGCAGCCAACAGGCCGCGCTGCGACGCCGGCCGACAGGCCGTGCTGCGACGGCAGCCAACAGGCCGCGCTGCGACGCCGGCCGACTGAACTGTGATGTTCAGCCCATCGAATGCTGAACCACGAGACAAACACTCCCTCTCCGTCTCCATGGAAACGGGGAATAAACACTTTTTGAAACCTCCCAACTCTGGGATGAGATGCAACTTTCCTGGAACGCTGCTACCTGGGCGGAGCCAGTCCAGCTCACACAGACACAGCAGATTCTGAATGTAGCTCCTATAATCCAATATTCAAATGAGGAAAATCAAGGAGGAGCTAGAAACTTAGAATACTGAAGGTTTCTGGACCGACCAGACCAGGAGGAGGAGGAGGAGGAGGAGGAGGAGAACAGGAGGAGGAGGAGGAGACCAGGAGGAGGAGGAGGAGACCAGGAGGAGGAGGAGGAGAACAGGAGAACAGGAGGAGGAGAACAGGAGGAGGAGGTGAACAGGAGGAGGAGGAGAACAGGAGGAGGAGATGAACAGGAGGAGGAGGTGAACAGGAGGAGGAGATGAACAGGAGGAGGAGGTGAACAGGAGGAGGAGGTGAACAGGAGGAGGAGATGAACAGGAGGAGGAGGTGAACAGGAGGAGGAGATGAACAGGAGGAGCAGGTGAACAGGAGGAGGAGGAGGAGGAGAACAGGAGGAGGAGGATAGGAGGAGGAGGAGGAATAGATGAAAACTTTAAATATGATACTGAAGTCAAAATATTCCAACTCAAACTAAAAACTTTTCCCAAACAAAACTGCTGAATCAGCATATTTGCACTTGAATGTTGTGCAGCGGGTCCTCAGTTTGATGAGTCTTTAATGTTTGTCAGCCTTCCTTTCATAAGTCCTTGCATCAGTTGGAGGTGTGACTCTGGACTGACTGACCCTGAGGATTTATTCTCCTCTTTTTATCTCCGTCCTCAGACCAGATGAGTCAGTGGAAGTGACGGGGTTATTGCCTCCTCCGCCTCCTCCCCACACGCCGTATCACTCCACTCTTTTCTAGTCCCGGCCGCCTCGGCCGTCACGTCACACCTAATCTGCCTCGAGTGTCAAACAGAGTGGAGATAGAAAGCGTGGAGGAAAGGAGGTGCTGGGACTTACTGTTCCTCTATCTCAGTGAGGAGACGGACCGGATGCCAGACACGCCTTGTATCTTTAGACCTTCGTAAATCTGCTGACCGTGTTGGATTGGAGGAGGTTTGATAAGCCGGGATAGAAATACTTGGTGGACGGGGTTAGAAAGTTTCAGTGGTTGATGTCCTATGAAGAACTGCAGTTTTGAGGTATTTACCACATTAGTTCTCTGTGTTGAGGTTGAAAACGCAGAACTTTCATTCTGTTTCGGGCGTCTGTTTACACAACTGCCCCGTGAAAACACAACTTCAGGAAATGGCTCCCACGGTGGAACTTTTAGAAAATGCTCTATGTATTTATATCTATGTGAGGATATGGTTTCTCTTTATGTAACTTTACAGTTTGTTGTTCAGAGCTACTAAGAGAAGATGTACCTCCTAATATCAAGAACAAAACTTATATTACATTTAATTCCATATGTCAGTGGATTAAACTGTAAAACATGTTTAAACATATTTATATTAATGAATTTGTTGTTATGGGGATATAGGCTGTGCAGAGGTTCCAGCAGCACGTCTGTTCATGGAGGATAACTTGGACTGTAAGAAGTACTGGGACCATGACTTAGTATCTGCAAGTAGCTTCCAGGTGGTACTTTTAATAAATAAAGTGTTATCGGTGCATCACTACTTTTATTGATTGGGAATCAAAACAGGCTTGAAGAATTTGATCATTTATTGTGAAACGATCAGGGAATCCTGTTAATCCAGGGAGAACAGATTCCACCGGTACGTCTCTCATCTCCATCGATGCACGTTCAGATCTGAACAACCTAACTTGTCTTTTCAAAGTCCTTCTTCCACTCGCTGCCTCGTCTCTCCCTCTTTCTCTTCATCTCTTCTCCTGTGATCTAACGAGTCGACGACACTCCGGGTGTTTTGATACGAGCGTCTCTCAGATCCTCCTGGAGGAACATTTATCAGTGACAAACAGAGACTTGTGTTATTTTCCTTTCTTCTTCAGTAAACTCTCCTGCTGACTCAGCAGTTTTCTCGCAGCGCTTGCCGGACTGCTTTCTTCGTTTCCTCTGCCAGGGCTCGAGGTTTGAGTCGCGTCGGGGCCACACGTGTTTCCAATAGACGCTCTCATGACATTTTCGCCCTCGACGGAGGAGTTCATCTTTTTACTTTCATACATTCAGACGTCTGTCCAAACCAGACCTCCGTTACTCGATATTGCATCTTTCTTTATGGGGTGCAATTTTGCTCCGATCACTCGTCTTCGCTCGGTCACACTGAGCTGCCGGGTCTTTTGTGGGCTTCGCTCGTATCTTCAGAGCGACTGGTGAGTCGGCCAAAGGTCTGCTGCTAATCCCAGACGATGCCGAGCAGCAGACATGAAGGCACCTCGGTGTTGCTGAGCGCTTCGTCTGTCAACGGGGTCGCCGTCTTCAGACAAAGCTTTCAGTGTTCAGTGGCGGCTGGCCAATAGAGGGCGCCGGGGAAAACTAATGAACTCATGTCGAAACATGTTTGTGCCACCAAACTACCAACGGGTCCTGAACCGTGTTGGCTTCATGTTCTCTAGAAGGTGGAGAGGATCTCTTCATTCCTCTCTGGTGTCTCTGTGTGTGAGCAGCAGGGGGCGCTCCAGAGCTCGCCCCGAGCAGTCGGGGTCTATTCAAGGTTTCACCAATTATTGATCAACGATATAAATCACTGACAAACCAACTCAAACCAGTCATGTTGTTTGATGTCTGAGACTTGAGGCTGAACAAGCTTCTGCTTGCGTTTGTTTATGATCTAAAAGAGGCAGGATGGATTTGTAAATGCTCTTTATTTAAATGAAGTTAACATTGGCTGAAAGAGAAGAATATAGGAGAGCCTCGCCTCAGAGTTCCACCAGCTGCTGCTGTTCGTAGTCTAACATCTGAACTGGGACGTTCACACTGTCACTAAACGGGTCAGATGAGACTGGTCACAAACTCTGGATTAGTTAGAATTTTCCTGCCGTGTCGGCGAGAACAAAGAGTTTCATGTTCAGTGGTGGAAATGTTGTGGAACCTGAAGACTTGGTGGAACACATGGTCCTCCATGTGGGGGAACACACTCCGACAGCTTCATACTTCATCTCATGAAGCTTCAATGAGCCTCTTATTGGAAGCAAAGCGCCACAGCAGGACGGCTTCAGCCGTCTGCAGACGCAGCAGCAGTAAGGCCCCGTCGTGTTTCATACAACAAGAAGAAAATATTGTCTTACTGGTATGAGGTGGGCAGAAGGTGGAGGGGGTATAAATCAGCGGTTGGACGTGTGATCAGGCGCTTCCTGCAGCTTTAACCTCCCACTTCTTCTGCCCCCCCCCCCCCCCCACAGGAACCCTCACAGGGTGTGGATTTACTGTCGGCGGTGAACCTTCAACCTTTTCCACAGTTTTTTCATTAAACTGTTTCTCAACACAGGCGTTGAGTGAGTCTCCCCGTCAAAGCTTCAGTCTTCAGTTTGATAAATAACAGCAGCTCAAACAAGAAAATGTTCAAATCCACAGTTCTCCACTGCGGAATACCTGACATGGTGGAAAATCTCGACTTGTTCCAAACCTCATCCCAGGAAAGAGGCTGCAGCTCGCAGAGGAATACTGATCCTGATGGATATATGATGTGGGATGAGACCGCAGATCCTCTTAAAGCTGACCATTTTCATCCAGTCTTCACTTCTCGGGGTTTGAACCCGAAGACGCTGCGTCTTGTTTTCATGTTGGCCTCATACGAAAATATCCTGACGGGAGTTTGAATTATACTTTGATTTATTTTTCACCTAATCTGTTGAAAATAATGAGCTTTCAGGAGGATTTAAACTGAGGCTGCTGCGCAAGAACCATGCATTTTATACTGAAATTCACATGATGCACTGAGATCTGTTATTTTAATACGCTTCCTTCAACGACTGGATTCTATTCTCGCTTTCTTCACGTGTTTCGATATTCCTCAGCCCCGCGGATCTTTTATCGTTACTGCAGCTCTGATGATTCTTCTACTTGTTAACGTGTTTTGGATTGAAAATGTTAAACCTTCGTTGCGTTTTAGGTGCAACGTTTCGAGCGTGGAGTTCTCTCTGTGCACGTGTGACTTCATTCTAAAAACAAACAGCGCCCTCTGGTGGCCTGGCATGCTAACAGACATCGTTTTCAGTGTTTCTGCTGTTTCGTGTGAACAAACATTATTTTCTGCCCCGAAAATACAAAAATATTCTGTAATGAAGCAGTAAACACAGTTTTCAGTTCAAACGTTGTGGCGTAAAGAGTTTTCCTGATCACAGTGTTTTAATTCTAAATGCCACCACTAAAGTCAAACTGGATTTGTTAATTCTTGTCCTGCTGCGTCGGCATTCCAAGTCCGTCCTGTGATTGGTCGTAACAACCTGTGCAGCACAGACCTGGAAGGAATTCTGCCTGAAAAGAGCAAGAAGGTGCAGCTGCAGCTTCAGATGTGTTCCGTGTGATTTGTGTCAGAGTTTAGTGCAGGGAGGTCAGAGCAGAACAAGGGAAGTCTACAGTCTTTACTGGACACGAGGTCTCGCGTCAGGTCCGAATCAAAACTTCCTTCATGAGAACTCGTTCAGACTGACAGCTTATTAAACTGAATGTCTGAACGTCGGTAAATCCCGTGTTGTTAAAATATCAAGGAGGTCAACGTGAATCAATGAAGCAGAAGACCTCGCCAGCTCTGTGGCGTCCCATCTGTGCTGCCTGGCTCAAGGTGCGTCCTGTGACGGGTCCCAGATTGGCGCCGCCAGCCACCGAGTGGCGCTGCCAGGCGTCACGTGGGGCGGCAGTCTGTCGCTTTTACCCCGGGGGGCTTTTGGGTTCCTCTGAAAGGGAAGCAAAGTGGCTGTCACTAAAGTCAAAAGACTAACAACGAATAATCATCCCTGTGCCCCGTGTGACTGTCAAAATAAAATGTACCAAGTCCAGGAGAATATGGAGTCATGACGACACGGAGGGAACTTTGTTCTGACTGGCTCTACTGAGCATGTGCAGAAGAACTAGTTACCACGGCCTTGGTGGGCGTGGTCAGCAGCAGAGAAGTTCAGTTTTCCACCTCCAGAGACAGAATGGAAGCGTTTTCGAAAAGTTTCATTTTCTGGGCCTCAGTCTTTCTTTAACATTTCTCTTCTTAGTTTAAATTTCTCTTATCTGACACTGATTCTAAGCAGGATCGACTGAAAGGACTTATCATTCTGCAGAAATCCACCAGGACGTGATGAGAACTTGTTTCCTCGGTTTGCTGTGGCGAGCGTCTGGCTGCTTCTCCTGCAGCTGCTTAGTCCAGATGTGTCGGGTTGACAGGAAGTCACCGTCAGTCACCGCCAGTCACCGTCACTCACCGCCAGTCACCGTCAGTCACCGTCACTCACCGCCAGTCACCGTCAGTCACCGTCAGTCAGACGAGAAACAGCTGAATGGTTCAGCAAGTAATCAGTGATTGACATTTGTTTAAAAAAAAAAAAAGTCTGAAGCACATTGAACTAAACCCAAGCGGCTCCATTGGACTGATTTTACCAGACTGTTATTACTTTATTATTATTATTATTACTTGAGGTAATAAGCTGCTCAGTCGGTTCTTCCAGAGGGACTGTGATCTTCGTCTCGTGTTCTGCTGTTGTGAAGCTTCATTCATGAAAACATCTTTACTTCCAACCAAGAAGAAAATCTAATGTTCAATATTAGTAGTTAATACTTTAATCTTATATTAAAGAGGTTTCTGTGTGGTTGTTGAGCTCCTGTTAGGTCCATGAATATTAAAATAAAGTTGCAGCAAAGAATACAATGAATGCTGGATTTACCCACAATGCAACACTTGTCGTTTCAGAAGAGCTTTGCGATCACATGACAACGATTTGACAACAGAAATGGCAGAAACGCTGAAAGCGGCGCGGCGCCGAGTCGGCCTGGTGGGCCGCCGGTTCTGCTTGTAGAGAAGAACTGTTTACTGGGAGCTGCTCAGCCGCGGCGTTTTCCTCAGAGCCTCGTCAAAAAGTTCCACCTTGGGAGCTCTTTTCAAAAAGTGAAGGGAGGTTTTCGGTTGTAAACGAGGCAGGAGACTCTTATTTTTGACCGGTTTAAATGTGTGACGTCAGAAACTTCAAGGTATTCCAGATGTTTTCACAGCCGCGCCGGCCTCGCGGCCTCGCGGCCTCGCCGGCCTCGCGGCCCCCGCGGCCTCGCCGGCCTTGTGGCCTCGTGGCCTCGCCAGCCTCGCGGCCTCATTGACCCACTCTCTCACACTTCAGTCATACAAGAGCCTCGTCCTCCAAGAGAAGTTTATTTATTCAAATGCAGCGATCCTGGATTCAGTCTTTTGCCCAAGAACATTATAACACCTGGAGAAATTCAACTAGCAACCTCAGTAATGGAAGAGGAGCTGCTCTACCAACCGAGCCGTCGTCTCTCGCTCATCCAGGAACACAAACAAACAAACAAACGCAAGTTGAACCTGAGGAAAAGTGACGCAGCTCAGTGCGACGTAACCGGAGACCTCGGCGGTCTGGAGCCCCGCAGGAGAGAATCTCCACGGGCCGGGCCAAACCAGAACAGGCCTCCCTGCACCTCCTCGATCCCAAATAATCACCAGTCTGATAAAAACCAGAGAAAATAACTTAATTGGTCTATTTAAGTTGTTTCTTTTTCTTCCCCAATGGCATGAAGCTGCTATAAATTATACAAACTGCTTTTTCCTTTTTTCTTTCACAGTTGCCAGCGAGCTCTCGGCTTCTTAATCAAACTGCACTTTTCAAAACTTCCTCCCTCGTCGAAGCTGTGAAAGCCTCATAACTGTGACAAGTTAAGTGTAGGTTTCTCTGAGTGCGTCGTAACGGCCCTGCTGAAAGAACAACAGAAACCCGCAGGCAGGCGGCACCGGGACCTGCTGGTCCAGGAGGGAGGGAGTTCATGAACCGAGGCTCCAATAAATTCTACCAGCGTAGCTCCCACCACCACCACCACCACCACCACCACCACCACACACCATCCAGCACCACCTTCCTGAAACTCCACGATGTCGGAGCAGCCCAGATAAATAAACCTGTCAGTGGCCATTCGTCTCTCTTATGGCTCCTTCATAACATCTGACCACAGCAGCCAGAGGAGGAGCCCCCCCCCCCCCCCCCCCCCCCCGCCCCCGCCCCCCCACAAACCGCCGGGGCAAATGTAGAGTACGGGCAATTAGGCGCTGGTCCTGAGGCGCAGTGAAATGAAGCAATTCCTTGGCTGTTGTAACCTCTGACCTCTGACCCAGCGTGAGCAGGATGTTCCCTGTGGGGGTGTTGGAGTGACACACACACACACACACACACACACACACACACACACACACACACACACACACACACAGAGTTTTCTAAGAATGATTGGATTTGTGTGTTCATTTTTGTTTTATTTCTATTGCATCATTTATGGCACTTTTACAAAGAAAAACCACCAATTCCACATGTGGAAATCAATTAATAAATAAATAGATTAAAAAAAGTCCATTTTAGCAGGAAGAAACCTGCAGAACCAAACTGAGGGATTCAAACCGTGGTTCTAGTAGGAGTTCTGGTTTTGTATGTGTGAAAATATTGTGTATACGTAGAGATATTTCCAGGTCTTTATGTGCCATCAAACATCAGTCTTTGTCCTCACCATGATTGGGCTTCTCATCCAACTGTATATTACAAAGGAAGTTTGCTTTCCGCTGTGACAGACTCATTCGTACCCCGGGTTGTGGCGCCCTCAGTCTGAACTCATAGGCTCTCTATCCTGCTTCTTTGTTGTCGCTAAGCTGTACTGCAGTGCTCCTCTTTATGAAAGTTCTATCAGTAAGGACACATGAAGTACCTACCAGTCTTCATCGAGGTCAGATCAGACCCAGCCTGTGGGTTGGATTGAATCATGAAGCTCCACTGCACTAGAAGAGACGTTAACAGGCTCTTACAGGCCGGCATGCGTCAGTATTCAGGCTGTTAACACAGTACACATGTACCAATCAGAACTATAACTGACCCGTACTTCCCTGCAGGAGGGTAGCGACTGTGTGTGTGTGTGTTTCTTTTAATCTTGAAATACTTTGCATTCATGATCTTTTGACGATATCGAGGTCGTCGATTGTGACCTGCTTGTTCCAGAGCGGATAGAAGTTTCCTTCATCTCATGAGTCTCCATCACACCGACTCACCTTCCAGGGTTAATTACATAAGAGCGTCACTTTTAACCCTTTCTACCCTCCGTGTGTGTGTGTGTGTGTGTGTGTGTGTGGCGATGTCTGGAGGTGATTTTCCTGCAGCGGTGTGATGTATGAGGACGTACGCCTGAGGATTGGGTCGGTGTCACTGCAGTGCTATATCTCACAGAAACACACACACACACACACACGCACACACACACACACACACACACACACACACACACACACACACACACACACACACACACACACACCCCCCACTGGTGAGTCGATGGTGAGTTATCGTGGCTCTGGCTGCACAAAGCCCATTTCAGGCGATACAAACTGGGAATAAGTGTGGACACTTGGACCCTGTTGCCACGGCAACGTTTCAAGTGAAAACGAGTCGTTTCTGTGTTTTCATGTCGTTTTGACGACGGCAGAAACAACGAATGTTGTTTTTTTTTCTTTCAGGGAAAAAAAACTAAACAAAAGAAAAACACTGAAAATGATGTCGTCGGCAGGTTGGACCACTAGTGGGTGCTGTTTAATGTTTCTATAGTGAAACCACACACACACACACACACACACACACACAGAGCAGAGATCGATATGTGATCGATGCACAGAAGCATAAGTTTTAGAAAGCATTTTCAAAAAGTTATGTTTGTTTGTTTGTTTTCTTTGTTTCCACTGAGTCAAAGTTGTTTACCTCATTTCCACGGGGACGTCATTGGAGCATTTTCAGCGTCTCTGATCTCCGTTGTCATTCAAAGTCTTTGCGTTTTGACTTTAAAATGAATTTCCAGTTCTAACTTAAGCGAGGTTATGTCTCAGCTCTTGGCGGAGCGGCTCTGAATGCGATGAGGGCGAAGTCGGGTTCTTTTTACCGTCGACTGGACAGGAGCTCTTCCTCTTCCTCCTCTTCCTCCTCTTCCTCTCAGGACGTGTGGACGTTGGACATGTTGGCCAGTCGTCTTGTTTGTTCCCACGTTGCAGTGAACAGAAACCTGGAGGGGGGGATGAAGGGTTTGACATCACTTTTGGGAACCGGCTACTTGCTGAATACTTTTAGACCAGCGGATCAAACAATTTATAATAAAAACATCATCCCTGTTTTCCCACCAGTGTCCGTATTTATTTCTTTAAAAAAAAAAAAAAAAAAAGCCTTCGTAAAGCCAAAGTCTTCGGATTACATGCAGTTTAAACGGCACCCCATTAAACTTTCTGCTCCCCTCACTCTGTAATTATCTTTTAAAACACTGGAGGTACTATGTTGGCAGTATTTGCTGAAGTTTTCAGATTTTCTCTGTATGATCCACATAAACAAAACACGCTCGTGACGAAGTCTCTCCTGTTCTGGGAAATGATCCGTCAGCTCCACATAATTGCAGGTTTGTCAGATGACTGCTGCTCTCGGGGTTTCACTTCATAATTCATATTCCTGGGCATCCGAGCATCACTCACGTTGTTTCTTCTTTATTATTAAAGACGTGACACACGGTCTGATTGGGAAACAGATTCTGTACCTGAAGAAGTAGAAACCACTTTTTACTGGATGCTTTGTTTATAAAACCAAGGTGGTTTAATCAGTATTAATACTCTCAAGGTTACAAATCCTCATTTTGATGTTTTTCTACATTGAACCTCTTTTTGAAACTTTACAGGACAAACTTTGTTATTCATCCTGTCTGTTGAGGAATCCGGATTACCAGCTGATTTGCATTGATCCCTGCGATCAGGAGCTGCTTTGTGTTTCCCTTCACACCTCCGTCACACGCTGCTCACGGACTGATGCTGATACTGATGGTGTTTTAGTCGCTGCACTTTTTGATTGCTGTGGTTGTTTGTTGGCTGGATGATGAGGAGTCCGAGGGAAGCGCCTCCTTCCACAGCCTTCCTCACCTTGTCTGACGGCTGACAGTTTGGAGCTGGTGGTGAAATGCAGCGTCAGCAGAACAGCGGATTGTGTTTATATGTAGTTTTTCTCCAGGCCGAGGGTTGAGTGTGTGGTTTCGGCGCAGGCCAGCCGAGCCACTGGGAGACGGTATCAGGAGCATTTCTCAGCGTTGTTATCGTACTGGAGGGGTTGGACTGTGGTCACAGCCCAGATATCTGCTATCAGCCTTCAGGAGGGGGAGGTCATGTTGGTCTGCACAGCAGGGGGCGAGCTGCCGGGAGGCGTGTTGGTGGAAACGTGACGTCTGGACTCTAATTGAATGAAGTGATTAATGGACCGTCGCCTCAGAGAGACAAAATCCCAGATTTGAGTCGAAGCTTCAGATTCTTTCTATCAGGTCTGTGTTTTCTTTCTTACAGGAAGTTCCTCAGGCTCCGTTTGTACGACCGCGACGTGGAGATGCTTAATGTTTGAGTCCTCCTTCCTGTTTGCTCTGCAACGTTTTGAAAACCGTGTCGACTTACTGGGAAAAAGTAATAATACTGAGAATGATGTAGTTAGCATGACTTGCTATGAGTCGGCTCTGATTCTTTTCTTTTTGACCATTGACTATTTTAGCATTAACAAAACTCTTTATGGTAAAATAAAAGAGTTTCCTGGCCGAGACAAGCAGCAGTACATTAAAGTTCCAGACCAAACCGGCACATGAAACATATAAAACATGTAAGAAGAATGTCAAAACATTAAAACATGAAAAAAAATCTTGTTCATCTCCCAGGAGCTGTTGAACTTGCAGGCCACGCCCCCACCGCAGGCCATGCCCCACCACAGGCCACGCCCCCACCGCAGGCCACGCCCCCTCACGGCAGCGTTACGTCTGTGAAGTCGGAGCGTTGTCAAAAAGTTCCTTCCCCCCAAATAAATAATGTAAACGAGGCTTGAAATGTGAAGTGAGCTGGAAGTGTTGGCCGTCCGCGGCGGCGCAGCGAGTTGAAAGGTTAAAGTGAGGATTCTAATCTGGCGTCCTCCAGGAGACAATCCCACGCTGGACGTCCCCGGGATTAAAGACAGGATTCATCCAGGAGAAGCTCTGAAGAGGCAGCTGACCTTTTCCCCGTCTCTTTCTCTCTCATTCTATTTGTCTTTCGCTCCCATTTCCTCCTCATCCCCCGCTTTCCTTTCTTTTAACCCCTCGTCATCCTCACCCCTTCTTCTTCCATTACCGCTCCTGTTCCTCCCAGCAGATAATCTCACCGTCACGTTCCCTCATCTCATTGTTTAGGATTAACTAAAAGAAGTTCTCATTAGATAAATGTTCCATTATGATCACTTCTACATTTTACCTCACTGCTCCTCCTGCACTTCATCCTCAGAGGATGAAAAGCAAAACGGTGTTAATCCTCCGTCCTTCAGGGACGCCGCTCCACCCAGCCGCTCCACCCAGCCACTCCACCCAGCCGCTCCACCCAGCCGCTCCACCCAGCCGCTCCACCCAGCCGCTCCACCCACGCCTCTCCACCCAGCCTCTCCACCCAGCCTCTCCACCCAGCCGCTCCACCCAGCCGCTCCACCCACGCCGCTCCACCCAGCCTCTCCACCCAGCCGCTCCACCCAGCCGCTCCTTCCCGCTGTGGACGGCGGCTCATTACCAGCCTAACAATCGTCTCCCAGAGTTGGAAGCATCATTACAGGAGGCTGCGGCCCGCCTGCCTCTCCTCCCCAAACCATCACAGACAGAACACTGCCATCTGTTGATGGGTGGGGGAATTACACCTCAGGGGCTTTACTGCTCAGTTTGAAGGTTCAGGTTGACTAAAGCTTCTGCTCTGGTTGTTGAGGGGATGAATGGAAAGAGGAAATAGTTCATTTGAATATCCCTTGAATATCTGAGTTCCAACAGTAGTAGTGTGTTTAGCTTAGACACATGATGTTTTAGTTTAAATAGTTATTTAATGTGTTTTTTGGGTAAAATGTTGTAAATAGTTTATTGATCCCTGCAGAAGAGTACAAGCTTGATTTGTACCTTCTTTTAAAGTATTTTAAATCCCTCCATAGTCACCATAGAGTATGATGGTGTCATGGCCTCATCATCCTGCAGGAGATCCGGTTTAGTGATGCATCATGGGGGATTGGAAGTGGACGTATGAAGCACTGACTGGATGATCAGTGGTGGTTCAGCCACATTTACCCTGAACTGAACCACCGCAGGCTCTTCTTCAGAATGACCAGCTACCCTTACTGTCCACCCTCCTCCAGTTAGATTATGTAATAGATTACACTCTCTGGCTCTGAGCCAGAATCTACGGTCGTCAGTCCATCACATGACAGACAGGCTGATCCGCGGGGAAGTTTAGTTTCTGATGAACCTGGAAGGTTCACGCTTGTTCTGTGGAGGAAACTGGAGTACTTACCAGAGTAATCCTCACCTTTTCATCTCACTGCAGCCAAGTGCAGATGTGTTGTTGTGCAGATGTGTTGTGTAGATGTGTTGTTGTGTAGATGTGTTGTTGTGCAGATGTGTTGTTGTGTAGATGTGTTGTTGTGTAGATGTGTTGTTGTGTAGATGTGTTGTTGTGTAGATGTGTTGTTGTGCAGATGTGTTGTTGTGTAGATGTGTTGTTGTGTAGATGTGTTGTTGTGTAGATGTGTTGTTGTGTAGATGTTTTGTTGTGTAGATGTGTTGTGTAGATGTGTTGTTGTGTAGATGTGTTGTTGTGTAGATGTGTTGTTGTGTAGATGTGTTGTTGTGTAGATGTGTTGTTGTGTAGTCTTCTGTCGACCTCCAGCTGCAGTGGATGAAATGTCTCTTCTCTCGGTCGAGGTTCTGAGACGGTTCGATCGTCCTTTAACAACTTCCAGTAATTTATACTGACTCCTTCAGCAATATTCCTGAGCTTCAGTTTACATAATGGAGCTTTTCAAACGCTGTGATTCATTTGGAAACGACAGGATTTCATGTGAAACACCAACGGTTGATATTGAGACTTTGGCAGCAGACGGACGCTGTAATCCCAGAACCAAAATGGGATTAAAAACTCTAAACTCAAAGCTTGACTAAAGAGAAGTGACAGTTTGACTCATTCCATGAGTTTTTAGTTCCACTGAGGGTTTTTGATGTTGGACGTCTTGTACTTTGCCTGAAGGAAAAAACGCCCCAGGCAGTGTTGGTCAGTTCAGCTGGTTGGAGTTTTAATTTGGAATAATCTGGATGAAGCTTTATAGTTTCCCAGGTTAGTAATTGTTGGTTTTCATTCATAATCAGCGAGTTGGAGCTGGTTTGTTTTTCTCCTTTTGTTTTGTAGCCGTGAGACACGAGACACTTTAATTCCCACGTTGAGGGACGTCCTGTGGTTAATAACGCAGTACCTGCCGATTATATAGTCATTTTGGCTTCAAGTAATGAAAACGTAATAACAGAATCACTTGGGGCTCATTTACACGACGTTTCAATTGAAAATGTCATTTTTGGGTTTTAATTTCAGAAAAGTTTCACGTGTACTTGGTGAAGTTGGTGAACGACAAACCATGTTTGTTTCCACACGTAAACAGTGAAAACAGTGAAAACAGCGACAGTGTTTGGCCACTAGTGGGTGCTGTTGGTTGTTTTTATAATGAAACCACACACACACACACACACACACACACACACACACACACACACACACACACACACCCAGAGAACGTTTCTCTACAGTCATTAATAATCCACTCGGACGTTCTGAAGGATGAAGCTGGATTGTTTCCCCCCGTTTCCATGGAGACTTGAGTGTATTAAAAAAGTTCCACGTTGGGAGCAGTTTTTAAAAGTCCTCGTTTTTCACTTAAAAATTGTGCTGATAATTCACCTTGACATTACTTTAGATCCAAACCAGAGAAGTTTGATTCATGACGTCTGTCTCGGCTGATAAAAATGTAAAAGTTCCTGTGAAGCCCAGACTGGGGATATTAAAAGACTTTGGCAGGAGACGAATGTTCTACTTCTAGATAATGTTCTGGGAGCCGCTGCAGCAGAACCGCTGCCCTTGTTTGGGGGGGGGGGGGGGGGGGGGTGTCAGTCAGTCTGACACCTCGTTAAAGTGCTGCCCCCCCCCCCCCCCCCCCCGCTGCTTCGCCTCCCGATCCGGTTTCAGTCGTCCTCCACCGCAGCTCTGGACTGGTAGAGCGACGCTCCAGAGCTTCACTCACAACTTTTCTTCCCGGTCAGTTAGTTTTTTTAATCTGCCGGGCCGAGCCGGGCCGGGCCGAGCCGGGCCGAGCCGGGCCGGAGCGTTGGACCTGCTCTTGTTCATTCTGCTGGTTGGTTTGTGAGCAGCAGCGTTCAGGATCAGGATGTGAGGTTCTGTTTCTCACATGAACAGACGATCTGCTCTCCTTTCTCTCTTTACTTATTAATAATAATAATAAATCAATAACAATGAATTAATGATAATAATAATAATAATAGTACTAATAATAATAATAATAATAGGAAGCTTCAGCTATAAATGTAGTTAATCATGTGAACAACATAGTTTCAGCATTCCTGTTATTTCACATAAAGCAGATCTAGTTTTGTAAACGTTGCTGTGTAAAGGACAAACTTTTAAATCCTTCTGTTGGTTTAGATGAAAACCTGTTTGGACGTCTTGTTCTTCCTGCTCTTTCTGCCATGGAGGTATTTGGGAAATCACTGGGTTTGATTTCTTGTGACACATGAAAGGTTTGTTTTGTGTAAAATCGCGTGTGACAGTTGGATGTTGTGTCGGTTCCTCACTTTGTTCTCCGTCGCTCTTCACACGGAGCAGAACACAACTGTGATGAGGCTCTGCTCCTCCCTGATTCATCTCTTCTTTCTTCTTCTCTTTCTGCTGCTGTTTCCTCCAAGTCACACTGAGAGCCAGAGATTGTTTTATTTTTTAAGGGGCAGGCGGGGTTTGTAATCCTCGGTCCTCAGAGGACCAAAGTAATGTTTGATCACAGCTCCTTCCCACCGAGCTTCTCTCCTCCCTCCTCTCTCCTCCCTCCTCCTTCCTCCCTCCTCCCTCCTCTCTCCTCTCTCCTCCCTCCTCCCTCCTCCCTCCTCCCTCCTCTCTCCTCTCTCCTCCCTCCTCCCTCCTCCCTCCTCCCTCCTTCACTCTCAGGCCAAACAGGGTCGCCTGTCAGAGACTCGCTCGCTGCAAAGTGGGAATATTTACAAGCCTGTCAGTCTTTATTTATCATCTTCATTACTAAACTTCACCTTCAAAACCAAAGACCTTCGTGAACGAACCTTTTTTCACCCCGTCTGAAGTTCCCCGGGGTCGTTGCCCTCCGAGGTCCACAGGTAGAAGTTCACCTTGGTCTGCTGGGTCCACTGCTGCAGCGGCGGCATGACGTTTCTTCACCAATGAAAGTTAGCTTTCCCTCTGCATTTATTTACATTAAAGCATTTATTTATGCATCTTACCAACTTTTTGGGAAAACAATGGTAACAGTTTCAGAATAAATCCCCAAAACTGTGAAACCTTCCCCATACAAATGTGGCGTTGGCGAAGGTCTGTCACCTAGAGCTACACTCGGTAGAGCGCAATGCTCCCGTGCACCAGAAACCCCATCCAGTCCAGTTCTACCAGACCCAACTGAAGCTTGACCGCAGTATTCAAGTGAATTATAATAAGAGAAATACCTGAAGGGGGAATTTTACTACCTTCTAATGAAAGGAGCTTTCTTGGACGTGTCCTCCACCGAGGGGGAACCGCTCAGGAGGCTTCCGGCTCAGGAGGCTTCCGGCTCAGGAGGCTTCCAGCTCAGGAGGCTTCCAGCTCAGAAGGCTTCCAGCTCAGGAGGCTTCCAGCTCAGGAGGCTTCCAGCTCAGGAGGCTTCCAGCTCAGGAGGCTTCCAGCTCAGGAGGCTTCCAGCTCAGGATGGCAGACAGTTTCCGGCAGGTTTGAGTCTCTTGAGTCGTCTTTCCTTCGCAGACGGCAGGCGACCAATTTAGAGGCGTCTTGTTCCGTGTGTTCAGTGGAGCAGTTCCCCTCAGTTACAGTAATCCTTTGACCAGGAGACAAGAATGTCACAATTCAGGTTCTTTTTGAGTTTTGTGCCTTTTTCAATCGTACCGACGGTGAAAACGGTGAGAAAGCAGCGGCTGTGGGCTCCACGCTCTGTCCTCCTCCATGGAGCCGAAATCATCAAACTCTGATTGTTGGACACTTTTCCTGCGTTAATCCCAAATCCATCACAGGGAAATCATGGAGAGACGGACGACTGCACACTTTGACACGACGTCTTTTGACTGTCTGAGGAAATGGAAGGTAAAAGGATGCAGGACTCCACTAAACCAGAGTGCAGCCAGACAACTTGTTTTTATCATGAAATATTACAGGATCTTATATAACTTGTGTTGGTTTATGTGAGAAAGTTTGTACTACATTTAATCTATTTCTCTGAAGGTACTCGTTAATAATGGATGAACAAGAATTTGCTAAATCACAAAGTCCTTGATCTTCAAGCTTCTACAAACACAAACCGACCAGATTATAATCTAGTGAGTGTGGATTTGCTTACATGACAAAAAATTATAAAAAGTTATTTTTCCCTCTTGAATCTTCATTAGAAAACAGTTTTCATCTGGGAACAGCTGATAGATTATAATCCACCTCAGAGTTCCATCATGGCTTCACTTCATTTCTTGGTCTTTTATTTTCTCCTGTTCAGTCCAGTTTTATAGCTGCAGCCCATTTCCTCCCCAGAGGTGCTTCTTGGAGTCTGTTAACCTTTCCTTTATAAAGATCCACATTCTTGTGATTCCGCTCTATAAACACTATTTATGTTTTTATCAGATATTTCTCATTTTGAGTGACGACTCCCGTAATCCTTCAATTCTTCACTTTCCTCCCCAAAATGCTATCACCCAACATTTCCAAAATAAATGCGAATGATTCGAGTGAAAATGTCCATCAGACACGTTGAACTGCTTGTTTTTTCATTTTTGAAGTAATAAAGAAGCAAAGTAGATTGTTCCAGAAGAATCTGCTCAAAATTCCCGAGTTGGTGATTTAGTGGATGAAAAGTTTCTTTCCCCCATGAAATATGAATATCTCTGTTTTAGTTCCTACATTAACTCTGCCTTGCCACAGTTTCCAGCTAGAGCTACACTCGGTAGAGCGCAGACCTTCACCAACGCCACAGTCTGCGATATGAATATTTGATCCAACTCGGGGCATCGGGAGACGATCTGACCTCAGACAGTTCCACCTGGACAGTCATGCTCATTGGACAGCCTCACATTTTCAGGATGTGGATGTTTCCGTCCTCGGTTGACGTCAGGACGGGCGGACATGCAGCGGATAAAGAGATTTTCCCGCCATCGTTTGCATGACTGCACTTGGAACGTGTGAAATGACTTCTGGCTTTGTGGCCGATCTTTGTAGGTTCTTTACTCTGCAGCGTCTTTTCTGCGTTGCCGAGTTCAAATGGAGAATTTCTAGATTGGAGTTTATAATCTGGAGGAAGAGGAAGAGGAAGAGGACGGAAGCAGCCCAGAGCGTCAGAAGACTCCAGAAGCTGAGATCATCCAGGCAGAATGTTAATTTCTTCAACCTGTCGGTGCTCAGCGTGAGGTAAACACCTTCCAGGAAGCCCAGTGTGTCGGATACGATCTGCTCGTCTCCGTTCACTCCTTTCTTCCACCTGAGCTGGAGGATCTCAGCAGGAACACATGTCTGACCCTCGGGGTGTTTCCTGTCCACACAAGCTTCCCCGCCTGCTGCTTCCACAGAGTTCCAGTGAAACCCTGAAGGCAAGACCAGCCCCTTCTTTTCCCCCCTTCCAGACCTCCGTCCTCCCCTCTTCACAACCCCTTTCTCCGTCCCTCCTCACCTCCATCTCCTAACCCATCACCTCACCGCGACTCATCCAGCACCTTCAGGTGTGTGAAGGAGTCTTTGTTCTTTGTTAGGACTTCCCTCTCTTCAGTCTCAGTTCAGACCCGAGATTCACTAAACCTCCTGCTCATGCTAGTCGCCGACGGTTTGGCTCCCGCCGTGGAAGACGTCCCGCCGTCCTCACAACCTGGGTCAGAGAGGAAGTCCTGCCTCGGAGTTCACCCATCAATCACTGACGCCGGCGCTACGATCAGAACCTGGAACCTTCTGCTGCTTCTCATTTAATCACTTCCTGTTTGGAATCCAGGTCAATGTGGCGCTAAACTCACGATGGAGAAACACTTTAATCTGAGTTCAGGTGAAGAACAGAGATAATTCATGGTGTGTGTGTGTGTGTGTGTGTGTGTGTGTGTGTGTGTGTGTGTGTGTGTGTGTGTGTGTGTGTGTGTGTGTGTGTGTGTGTGTGTGTGTGTGTGTGTGTGTGTGTGTGTGTGTGTGTGTGTGTGTGTGTGTGTGTGTGACCTGCCGTCAGCGTGTAGATTTCTATCATCCTGGTGTTGAAATGTGTTCAGGCTGTTAGAAGTGGTGAGATCAGGTTGGAGCGACGTGGTGAACACAGGATTCCCATTCACCCTCGACACGGCGAGGAACAGAGCCTCAGCTCATCAGGACCAGATTAGATTTGAGGAACAGAGCCTCGAATCTAATCTGGTCCTGATGAGCTGAAGTGACGGATGACGAGTGTCTCCGTCAACGGCTGGTTTGTTTTTGATCAGAACTGAATCGGGGCGCGTTGAAACGATTTCAAGTGAAAATGCAAAAACTCTGTTTTCTGGGCGTCTGTTGACACGAGGGCGGAGCTCCAGGCCACTGAAAGAGAAACTTTTTGAAGCTGCAGTTTTTTGAAAACACTCGGGCTCCATCGTCATGTAGACGGACAAAAAGTAAACTTTCTGAAAGTTTGTCTGTAGAAGTAGACAACGGACGCCAGGTAACGAGCATTCATACCACTGTCGTCGTGAATAGTGGTTCTGCACATGCTCAGTAGCGACCGTCAGAACGATGTGTCCACCGTGGTGCCAGTCCATATTCTCCTGGGACTTGGTACTTTTATTTTGACAGTCACCGTAATAACAATCCAACTTGGTAGTTTTATTTTGACAGTCAGTGTGATGGGATGAGCCCTGAACAGTCAGCTGATTCAGCGAGGTGTTCCAGAACGAGGCGGCCCAGAGAGAATCCCTGGTAACTAGTTACTGTGTGAGCGACGCCAGACTGACTCTGGTCTCAGTCCTCCCCCCACATACCCGCCACTCGGCGAGCGGCGGCGTCTCGTCCT
>NC_137644.1:20250712-20298212 GCF_963383615.2 Lipophrys pholis | reverse complement strand
GTTGGACAGAAACGACTTTGTTTTTCACCAAAGTGAATCGCAAATAAACTATTATTATTATTATTATTGTTGTTGTTATTGTTATTGTTGTTGTTGTTGTTGTTGTTATTATTCCACCTGTCTCACCAGTGATGCTCAGCTCTGCAGCATTGTGGTATTTGGATGTTGACTATCAGGGAGTCGATGGTTTCCAGTGAGTCCCGTGAGGCCAGAGGCTGCAGGCTGAATGAGGGGGTAGTTTGTCCTCTGCTGCCCCTTCAGGCTGAGGCAGTTTGTTTGGGGTGGGAAACTTTATTGAGCACCTGGAGGAGTGAGACCCAGAGATTTCTATTTTCTCTGTTCTTATCTGAATTTGTCCAACTTGTGTTTCCCTTTACTTTGAAGGCGTCCGCTGCTAGTTTGTTTACTTCCTGTAAACCTCCTTTAAGACTGAGGCAGCTTGAGGCAGCGGCCCCGAGCGGCTCCGGGTCATGAATCTGGTACTTTGCATATAAAGACACACAAACCTCAGACCTTAAAAGGAAAAATCCACTCCTGCCTTCAATATAAACAGATATTTGTTGTCTGGAGGTTCGGCTGAATTAGTTTGAAAGCTCATGTAATGTGTTTTGTTAATCTCAGGAAAGCTGCCAGCAGAGTGTCCTCGACAGGACGGCTTTTCAAACACAGATGTTGGAAACTTAGGGTCGTCATAAAACCTCTATTTGGTCCAACGCAGCAATCGTGAAATGGAACTTTTAAAAAAAACAACAAAAAGAAGCAGTGAATGTCAAACTGAGCTCAATGATGTAGCTTTGATAACTGAAAGAAATTATGAATAATAACCAGCAGGACAATTGAATGAATGGAATCCTGATGAGCTGTGACTCATCGTCCTCGACTCCAAAGCTTCAGAGTAAAAGCCCAGAGGGAGCGGGTCACCATGTCTGACATGAACCTGATGACTCGTCCTGACACAGATGATTCTCATCACTGTTCATCTTCTCTTGGAATGAAGAAACAAACATTTGATAAAGATTACCAATCAAAACAAAACCAGTGAACGGGACGACTGAGAGACGGAAAGCAAAAATATCTCAAAAGAATTAAAACGGTTAAAAACGTGGTCAATGTGCCAAAGGCTGCTATAAAAACTCCAAAACTAAAAACATCCAAACATAGCTGAGAATGGCTGAAATTGTTAAATACTGCAAAAACTGTTAAATTAATCAATTAAGAAATAACAGCTAAAAGCTCAAACTGTCTAAAAGCTACTAAAACAACTAAAAAGGCAAAAAAAAACAAAATGCTGAATACAGCAGAAAAACAAAAAGGAAAGGAAACTACAAAATAATAATAAAATGCTAATAGTAGTTTAAAAAGATTTAAAAGAAGTTTTGGAGGAAAAACAGCTGGAAAAAGTCAAATTTCCTAAAGAGAGAAGAAAAGCAAAAGACTTAAAAGGTCAAAGAGTTAAAATGATTATAAATCACTAAACCAGCTTAACCTGGTCGTGAAGGAAAAATCTAGTCTTTTTGTTTTAAAAACGTTAATATGAAAGAAAGTGCTCAGGATGTGACGTCTCGTATAAAAGTTAGATTCTCGTATAGAAACACCGATGGTTTTCATCGCCGTTCATTTTCACACGGAAACAGAAAACAAACAATTGTTTCGGATTAGAGAGACAAAACCTTTAATCCTCCGTCTGCAAACAAACAATCCAAACTGAGACGTACGTCTTTTAAAAGTGTCACGTCGGCTCATTCTGCAGGATAAATTCATTCATTTACACGATTAAATGTTGTCTGGAGACGATCGGGACTTCCTCCTCGATTTGGGAAAAAAACTGGAATAAAATGTATTTATAAGATTTATTTCTCTATTTAATTTCGCCGGGATTATAAATGAAAGAAATGCACCTCTCTTCTATTCCTCCTCTGCAGACGCTTCGTTCCCCAGCTTCTTCTCAGAGGATTTCACTGACGGCTAAATATGTGTTTGATTTGGTAATGATGATAAACGGTGATAAGAGATCAATGCTTCCTCCTCCCTCTCTGAATAAACTCATAAATGTCTCTAATGTTTTACTGCGCTGCCAAACTGAGCCCTGCTGTTTGATTTCATTAGAGGGGAGAGGCTGGTTTTCCTCCAAACACACCATTTAACATCAGAACTTTGTTGTTACGTAACCGAGCCGCCGCGGGTCGCTGAGAAAATAGAGCCCATTCCACTAGAAAGTGAAGTTTTCTCTTGAACAGGAAAGACCCAGAAATAATCTCTGGTGTGTTCAGAGAGGGAGAAGAGTTTGTTTAAAGAGCTGATGACACAACTCTTCCTCTCAGCTCAGGGTTTTACCTTCTCCCCCGCCGCAGTGCCTCGCTGACGCTCCTCCAACATTTATGGTTTAAAATAAACTTTCTGGACATTAGTTCATGAAAGGAATCGGATCTACAAGTTTAAAAAAACAACTGAATCAGCAAAATGTTCAGGTTTTGTTCATTTTTACGGGTCTAGTTGTCCATTTATTACCTAGAGCTACACTCGGTAGAGCGCAGTCTTCACCAACTCCTGATTTGTTTGCAAAACCGAGTTAGCATCGCTAGCATGTTAGCCATTAGCACATATCAATGCTAACTAGCCTGTCAGGAAGCTACATCACTGTGAAACACTGAGCAGGGAGCGTCTCCATGGCAACAACCCTAACCCTAACCCTAACCCTGATCTCCATGAGGTACCTCTCTCATCCACTCTGTATCGGACACTTTTTCAGTTTTTTGAGATTTATTCAGAAATGGTTTGTCATTAACGTCCCAACATCTGATGGATTGGTCCTGGATGATGACGACAAATCATTTCATACATTTCAGGTGAGCAGTTTTTGCAAAAACTTTGGAAAATACATACAAATCAATCAATCAATCAATAAAGACCTTCTCGGCCAGCTTTTGTTTGCAAAGGTAAAGATACAAACTACGAGACTCATTCATGGTTGTGAAAATACTTTACTATTTTACTCCATTCTATGGCAGAGGCATTATATTTGATTATATTTGATACAAGGTGAATTAGAAAAGAGTAGAAACTTAAAGCTTCTTGGTGTCAAAACAGGAATTCACTGCAGTTTTTCTTTATATTGCAAAACTCTATTTGCAGCTTCATGAGCTGCGTCGTCGTCATTTCAAAGGTGTTTTGCGGCTCCAGACAAATTTTATTTGCAGAAGTAGTTTAAAAAAATCCTACTTTTCTAGTACTGTTGACATTTTCGAAGCTTCATTCTGACGGGTTTCTGAGTAGAAATGTGAAGAAAGTGACGGAAAAAAGAAAAGACGGAGCCCAGATGGCCCATTTCTAAGGCACCAACGTGTCAACATCTCTTCATTTCCTACTTTTCCCATTAAAGTAATAAGCTGTGGGCAACGGAGCAGCGCCAACAGGACCAAAGTAAATACTGACCGTCAGTTTCTCCTGCTGGCAAAGTGACTTTTGAGAGGTCAGAAAAACTAGAGCGAAAAGTAGAGACTGGGATTTAATGAATGTTTTGGACGGCAGTTCAGTGAGATCATGACCGGGTTCAGTCTGCAGGAGACGTTGTGCAGGACGAACTGAAGACGAACTGAGACAAACTGAGACAAACTGAGACAAACTGAGACGAACTGAGACGAACTGAGACGAACTGAGATGAACTGAGACAAACTGAAGACAAACTGAGACAAACTGAGACAAACAAAGTTCAAACTCCAGCAAATGACAACATGCAGTTTTCTAATCCCCGACGAGCCGGAGAGGGAAGATCCTCCACTCGTAGGAGCCTCAGTGAGTCGATGGAGCCAGTTTGGGAGGCGATTTAAAGGAACTCCGGTTCTAACCTTTGACATTTACGCTGGCGGCCATCTTGTTAGCGCCTCTCTGAGACTTTCAGCTTAAAAACCTGAAACGAGACACAAACGTAAACATTCCTATTCCAGGAAATACGGGAACCTTTAAATGGAAACTGGATTTGACGTCTATCGAGATTTTCACTTTGTTCTTTCCCACATCTTCCTCCCTGTTACTCTAACGGTTTATTATTTATTATTATTGAAAATAAATGATTGATCCTCTTGCACTTCTATGTTAGCAAAGCGTGTGAGTACGCTCGCCCGGTTGGTTCCAGGGACTCTGCAGGAGAAGCCTGCAGGACCCGGTGTTGGTGATGGTGAATCACCGGCGCCGCTCGGCTCTGAGCAGCTTCAGCACGCCATTCTGGGAAGCAACGGATCCTGAGCGGGGATGAGGGACGGAGGCTCGGCTCCCGCTTGAGGATCAGATTTGCAGCTCGGGGCTGGTTGTTCGCTCTAATACAGCGTGAGGAGGAAACATGGCGGGATTCAGCCGGGCTCCTCCTGCTGCGCTGCCAAACCCGAAGCCTTTCACCTCACGCCGCGTCTCCAGAACCAGAGGAGCAGTTTGGGCGGGGGCAGTGTGCCAAACACGCTCGTTCAGCAAATTACTGAAGCCCGACTTTTATGTGACGCAGCAAATTCTTTGGTCACACACATTTGCTCAGACATACTTGTTCTGGCACACACTAATGTGTTTTATACACTAGTTATTCCCAACCGAGCAGTCTGGTCACAGATTAGTTCCAACTGTGTCGATAAAGCCCACAAAGCCCAATTAGTCGAGCTTTTGTCTTGTTTTTGTTCTCATGAGCGCCGAGTACTTACAAGTCTTAGTTCTAAGTGTAAGTGAAATGCCTCACTTGCTATAATTGTTATTTTGGGTTCTCTGAATTATTCTCTCTGGATCTCACTGTGCCATCATTTACCCAAAAGTGCCCCACTAACAAGCACATCGGTTCCTCATTTCCAATGGAACTTAGTTCATTATTGTGTTTCCTTCTTTCGGAGGAATCTCCTCGGTTCAGATCTGTAGTTTTGTGATGAGAGCAGTTTGTCCAGTAGTGTGATCAGCAGTGTGATCAGCAGTTTGTCCAGTAGTGTGATCAGCAGTGTGATCAGCAGTGTTTCCCATCAGGTACGGTGGCTGTGGTGGAACAACAGCTCTTAATTCATAATGTTGCTGGGTTACCGTGGAACGTTCCAGCTCACGTTCCAGCCTATGAAGGTTTGGTCACATCAGTAATGAGTCAAATATGCTGGGTAGTACTATTTTAAATCCAAAGTTTAAAATGGACAAGATTAAAATGTTTTATCTTTTACTGAATCTTAACTTAACCCATTGAGATGGAGATCTGTTTTATAAGGGTGACCTGGCCAGGAGGTCCGCAGCACACGTCACATCCTCAGATTTAAAACTGATTTAACACAATTAACAGTATACGATAGTTAAAATGATAAAGTGCAAATTATTACAGACAGAGTTTAGAACATAAGCTGTAATTGCTGCTGATTCATGTCGGAGGGAACCGACCGAGGAAAAGTAATGAAACGTAGTCGAACTAAAAGGTAAAAGTAGCGTGAATGTTTAAGGTGCATCTGTCGCAGAGCTTTACGATAGATTTCACTGTCAAAAATAATCAGTTGATTCACACAGAAACTGCAGAAACGCTGAAAGGGATGTACTTTTCATGTTGCGTCACTAGTGGGTGCTGTTGGTTGTTTTTTGTGATGAAACCACAAACACATGCTGGTGGAGAACAACACGCTGTAAACATAAACAATGGAAGTACTTTGGTAAGGACAGACCACCAAGCCGGGTTGTTCTTACGGTGACTGTCAAAATAAAACTGAGACTATGGAGTCATGACACTCTGGAGGCCGTCGTTGTTTTCCATCTACTCGCCGACGTGCAGAAGAAGTATTTACTACAACGTACAAGTTGGCTTTTCCCCTCAATTCCATGAAACCGCAGTTGGAGCATTTTCACCGTTGTCGTATGAAGCGAAACGCAATGAAAGTTTAAGTTTTCACCTCAGAGGTGCGGAAGAATGCAGAATTTGAGTAAAATCCTCAAACTTTCCATCGTGACGCCGGCTGCTCGCATCTTATTACGCTGTTAAACACACTTCATTGATGCATCTTTGTCTGGGTAACTACCAAAGCGTCTTTAACTACTACGCACAGGATCAAGCAAAATCCTTCCCACCCACCCGTGATCTCTTCTCTGGGAATACGGAGTACTTTACTGTGGGAATCAATGCAGTACATTGTACTCTATAAGTTCTGAAGAGGAAAGTGCTTCAGTGTGATGAAAACATTCTCTTGTTGCCAAACTAAAGTATTCATGCTTGAGTGACCTTGACTAAGACAATGAACACTAAGTACTGGTCCGGGTGGTCCCGACCTTCGTCCACCCAGTGGAAACCATCAAGAAGCAGGTAACAACTTCATTGCTGCAGATTAGATGAGTCATTTGATGGTGGGATTGACGAGGTCGGCTCCATGTTGTGTGAGCAGATGACTGCTGACAGTGAAGAATGCTGATTGGCCGTGTGTTTCCTGTGAACGTCTTCATCGGGACATGATGGATGGAGCTCGCCTGTTTCCCAGACGTGACCCTGCAAATGGAGCTTTAATGGCGTTCAGTCGGCGCTGCTAAACTCCGGTGTTGAGCAGAACACAGCTGGGAGCTTTTCTGCACGTAAAACCTGATTCCATCTCAAAGTATGTGAACGTAAAACCAGCAGTAACATCATGTTGGTTCTAGTTACTCTAGCATCGTGGTTTACACCCTCGTGGGGGGGGGGTGTCATAATTTAGACGCTCCCTGCTCAGTGTTTCACAGTGATGTAGCTACCTGACAGGCTAGTTAGCATCGACATGAGCTAACGGCTATCATGTTAGCCATGCTAACTCAGTTCCGCCAACAAATGTGTCGTTAGTGACTCTGTGCTCTACCGAGTGTAGCTCTAGTTTATTTTAATTGTTCAGGGAGTGTTGGAACCCAGAGGTTTAAACTGTGTAAGTGTAAGAAAAAATCCGGTAACTTGTGGTTCAGAAGAAGTTTCCTTTGTTGAGGCTGTGGCGGCGGATCAGTTTGTTCAGAAGAAGTTTCCTCTTGTTGAGGCTGTGGCGGCGGATCAGTTTGTTCAGAAGAAGTTTCCTCTTGTTGAGGCTGTGACGGCGGATCAGTTTGTTCAGAAGAAGTTTCCTCTTGTTGAGGCTGTGGCGGCGGATCAGTTTGTTCAGAAGAAGTTTCCTCTTGTTGAGGCTGTGAAGGCGGATCAGTTTGTTCAGAAGAAGTTTCCTCTTGTTGAGGCTGTGAAGGCGGATCAGTTTGTTCAGAAGAAGTTTCCTCTTGTTGAGGCTGTGGCGGCGGATCAGTTTGTTCAGAAGAAGTTTCTTCTTGTTGAGGCTGTGACGGCGGATCAGTTTGTTCAGAAGACGTTTCTTCAACATCGTCACACAATCATAGTTTATTTCTCCTCGAAGGCCAAATCCAGAAGCTTGAGCTCATGTGCTGCAGGCGGTGCCCCCCGGCTCATCATCTCATGTCTGTTTGACACGTTGAGTCTTTCCAACCATTTAGTCCCGTTTGAATGTTTTCCTCCTCCCCAGAATTGTGCAGGCAGCAGATATAATGATGGAGTCCAGTTTCCTGTGCTGAAGGTTCCCCCGGATTAGTGGCGTTGATCGCTGCCCTCCCTTTGCCTCGGAGCGTTTCTGTACAGCCAGCACATTTTGTTTACCCAGATTATTATTATTATTTTTCAGACCGGCACTCGGTGCGGTCTTTTTATGGTTGCTATTAAAGGTTGGAGTTTGCTTTGAGGCCGTCTTGGTCCCACTCTCGCCAAAGCCACAGCAGATGTGCAGCTTTTGTTCTTGGTTACCAATCAGCAGCTGCGCAGCACTTAGCGCCGCCGGGACGTTTCAGAGACGTGAGTGAAGTCTCCCTCCTCTAATTGGAGAAATAGTTTGGGTTTTGTTCCCCCTGTCAGCAGCGTAACATTGAGTTATAAATAAAAACAGGGACACACAGATACTGATACCAATACTGGGTCCGATACTGCTCAGAGGAGATACTTGGTAACATGCATAGTTTTAGGCAGTGAGCCTCCAGCCGTCATGTCAATCATCTATTTTTGTTAAGATTAAGATTTGCTCAAAGGCTCCAATCCGGCCAAACTACCACGCAAGGTGGTTTTACAGGATTTATAGGATTTTGACATTTTACTGTATTTTGCAGCAGAATGTTGAGATTGTAGTCATTTTCAGTACTAATTGTTTGATCCTGTAGAATTCTACACAGATTCATCTTGTACACTGTGACCACAACAAATAACTTGGAAGTTTAAATTTAAAGGTTGTTATTGCAATATATTACTGTTCCGACTACTCAAGATGAAACTGGACTGTATATGGCTCCAGAAGTAACATTTTATTTAGTATTCATTTCATATACATCTTTGTATATATTAAAAACACATTTTATTTATTTATTTATTTATGTTGTATTGTTTAGTTATTTGCTTTTAAACAAGCATGTTTCTTCCATAACATATTTGGTGTTTGGTTCCTTCAATATCAACTAGTCCTACAATTTATCACGTCACAATGTAGTATTTATGTATAATCCACCATTTAAGGTCTCTTTAAATGGGCGGTGCTCTTCTATTAGGAACTATACGGTATATCTACTGTTTGGCTGAAATCAACAGCAGTAAAACAGAATGGTCGGTCAAGGTCGTCTGGAAAGTTCTAAAGTGAAACAAAATGAATGTGCCGACTCAGAAAGCCTCCTTCTCCTGTGTGTGACGCTCAGATGGAGTTCTTGTTTGGCGCTCGGACGAGACTTTGTCTATGAATTGTCCCACAGAAGCACCGGAGCCACTTAGAGCCCGGTTCTGTCCAGCTGGGCCTCCAAGGGAAACGGCATCACTGAGAGGGAGTCGACCATGTCGGCGTCTGCTTGTATTCGTGCCACGGAAAAGCCACTTTGCCCGCCAGCATGAGACCCGTGTGCTCCTGTGGTCCGGCGTCCTGCTGGTTGACCACAGACCGGCTGGAATGAAGCGTCAAGGAACTGCTGAGAGGTTCTGAGCCGGCCGGAGGCCACTGGAAACGGCAGGAAGTAGAAATAGATTAGATAGATCCGAGATGAATCTGTCCCTGGGGACCAAGAGTTTGGTCTCATCCTCCTGGCCCCCAGCCGGGTCATGTTTCACCCTCCATCGCCGTTGGTTCTTTGTCTTTCTATTGCCGCTTCAGGCAGCAAATTCAGCTTTTATCTGATCGAACAGCGTTCAGAGATTTTTACCCTCGACTCAAAGGAAAGAGGTTTGGTTTGTGAGCTTGGAACAAAAGGCGAACAGCAGTTTTATATTTGGAGAAACGTATGACAGTATAGTTATTAGAGCACTTCCATGAGCTTGTCGCTATAAGAGGAAACGTTGTCGCCATTTCTGATCTAAACAACAAAGATGTTTGTTGATTTGAACATTTGATATTTCTTCAGTGAAACTAGGATCCATGAAATGTAAAACTCATATTTTTTTTATGACTCTGCTTGATTGGAGCGACTGAAAACCAACTTTTTGAAGACTCTATATTCTTCAGCCACAATTTTTCCAAGTTCAACCGTCAAACTCTGGAAGGTTTTTAACATTTTGTCTCATTGACTTGGATCAGGAAATGATTTGATTCAAACTGAGCAATCTAATTGGAAAAAGATTTTTAAAAATCACTTGAAAGTATCCGTAGCAGAACTTTGTGTTCCCGGTTTATTCTGACCTCAAGGCTTCTCAAGTTATGAAGTACTGCCTGATTCCCTGGATAGAAACTAGAGTACACAATCTGCACCATGGAGGTACTCGGACTGGTATTCCTGCTGGACAGGACAAGGTTTGTAGGAGAAAGAGATGAAGTCAATTCCACAATTACGTAATCGTTCTTTACTTCTGAATAGAAATCTGTGTCTGTTTATATTTCACTTGCGATGTAGTTTAGGTTGCAGAGCCTGAAGTCAATAAGAGCTCATGGAGCGACGTGCTACATTAGCATGTAGCTTCGGTAGGAACGTTGTGCTGCAGCCTCGTCGAGGCTTCCAGCAGATTCTTTCTACTCACAGGAAAAATAAAGTGTGTGCTGGAAAAAGCCGACCAGAGGAAACAATTTGAAGTCTGTGATGTGTGAGATTGGTTTGGGTTCACCTGGCAGGATCTGGGTCTCAACTTGTTCCCTGGATTCACTATTTCCCTTCTTACCTGCACCAGCGTTTGAGCCTTTCAGGTGAATCTCCAGGAATCTGAACTTTTCACCCCTGGAAAGTCATTATTTTCTCACTTGTCTCACATTTCAGTGGGGGAAGAAGCTGTTTGGTTGTTTTGAGATTCCAGGTGAGTTTGACGACGTGCTCTTGTGCAACAGCGGCAGCGCAGACCAGTTTGACGGGCTGCTGCCTCGCCGTCACACGAGATTTACTGCCGGAGCGTTATGTCTTGTTTAGGAGACGCTTGGCTCGGTTCCAGCTTGGCAGAGGAACAATGCTGTAGTGTTTTAGGTCCTGACGTCTCGGTCGGCCCCGACTCGTTGAGTTGGCTGCTCCTGGTTGATTTATCTGTGATGAACACAAGGTGTTCTGGCGTGTTTCCACCTGGAGCAAAGGTCTGTCTGGTCAATGAAAACACTTGTTTGGCCTCCGGTCCTCGAACGCACCGTCTGACCTCCACCGCCACCGGCTCAGCGTCGTGTCGTAAACCAGACTGAAATGCCAGCCGACTTTTCCACCGTGCAATGCCCACTTCTTGTTTTTTAAGCACACACATATGAAAGAGCTTATGTTTACTAGATATTTTATTTCTGGCACAAAAGTCCCAGGCTAATTCCAGGGAAAGGAGGGATAAATTATTCCGGCAGCGTGGGGAGTCGTTCCCCAAACATCTATTCTGGGATTGTGTTGTGCTCAGCAGCCACTTATGCAGATGAAAGGAACCTGTGTTTTCTAGTTTTTTGTGTATTTTTCTAACTTCTGTCTATTCAGGGAATCTCTAACCAAGTATGTGTGAAATGAAAATTGTACTCCTCCTTGAATTTCACCACTTCCCCGAGCTGCCCCATGTGACCGCAGTGTTTCTGCTGGTTTAACCGGCAGCCTGCCTGTTTATCTAACCTTCATCCCAAAGGTGTGCAGCTCTATGAATATTATATTCAGAAACACAGGATGGACTGAACAGTGTCCAGGAATCTGAATATTTCGATGTGTTCTTACATCATTGAAGGTCTTTCATCTGTCTGTACTGGAAATATGGCTTTTTTTCAGCCTGAACCAAGTTGGATTGTTATTTTGGTGACTGTCGCTGGCGTCCTCCCATAATCCAGAAATCTGCATTTTGGTGTTAATTGGTCTCTAAATTTCCTGTTTGTAGTCGTCTGCTCTGTGATGGTTTGCAGCTCGTTCATCTCACGACTGTTTCTTGAATAAAGCTTTATTTTTTTTGTATCTGTTGATTTGTCCTGATGGCGCCTTGTATTTTTCCCCAATATTCTGACTTTTCCATCTCCTTCGATGCTGCGACCGCCTCGGTCCTCATGCAGAGAAAAGCCCGCGTCATCGCTGATTGGCTGAGGTTGTCCCTGTGGTTCTCAGGGCCGTTCTGACCGAGCCGCAACCTGCAGAACAACGAGAACTAGAAACTGTTTGTCAATTGAAATGAAAGCCTGGTAAATAGAACTTCAGTAATTCCGCCCCCCTCCTCTGTTTCCTTCCCACCAGGAGCATTTTGCTCTGTAATTGTTTACATCTGTTTCGCCCCGGTGTGAGTGAGGCGGATTAAAATCCCTCCAAAAATGCCTCCAGTCCCCTCTGGCCTGTGGATCCGTTGGCAGAGGAAAAGAGAGGCCGTCCAACACTCCGGCCAAGCAGCACAAACGCTGCAGATTCAGTCGTCTCGCTCCCAATGAAGTCGCCTCATCAAGGTCACGTTTATTCTTCACATTTCTGTGGAGAGCCTCCGTCTCCACGCAGCGATGTTTATGTGCAGCGAGACGCTGGCTTTCATTAATCCCACCTGTGGCGCTGCTTAGGAAGCTCCGGGGATGTTTGTCGCCTCGTTTCAGCCGTAAATATATCTGAGGCGTGTTTGTTGAAACATTGCGAGGATCCGACGGGTTGTGTTTTCACTTTAGGTGACACAGCTGATTTATTGGCCTCTGGTGGAAATATGAAATGGCTTCTGTTAGTGACATGCTCAATATCGTCCTGGAAATCTGCACCATAGGTGTCCGCTGCTCATACGTGTAAGAAATGGCCACAACGGTGTCGTCCATAACTCTGTCTTTCTCTTCTTTTCATTATTATGCGGTTACCAATTGGGAAATTACACATTTCTGAGGAAAGATAATTCATATGACAAAACCCATCGTGCATTTCGACCTGGGGTGTCAAACACACTTTATTCAGCCCAGCTTCACCTGGAAGGTAGAAAAGTGCCTTAATAACCTGTACATTTAAAACTTTAAAGTCTTTGTTGCGGTGCAGATTATACATGATGAAAATGTCTTTAGTTTCAAAAACATCTAACAAATTGAATAAGATGGTTGTAATATCTGTTGTTATGGCCAGCTCACTGATGAAGTAGTTTATCTAAAAACACTGAAGGTGTGTGACCAGTAATCATTGTGTGCTGCAGATATCATCTAAAGACCTACCTTTGAATATATATATATACATAAGTATATTCCTGCCAGTCGTATCGATACACTGGGACATATGTTGGCAACTAATTTTCCGAAAGGGCCACATAACAAATGATTGTTTCTATAGAGGGCCGAGGTTTAAAGTTTCAATATTTCTGCATCGTGGTCAGAGTATTTAAAGTATATTTCCCCAAATCCAGCCTTAGTCCTGAACTTCAGCCAGTCTAAAAGTCCCTCCAGTGACTCTACTGAGAACAGGCTGGTTCTGTGTCTGTACCTTTAAATGCTAATGAGCTCTGAGGGAGTGGTTACTTCCTCTGATTCACCTGTCTGGGCACACGTTCACTAAAATAGAGGGAGATGACAGACTTTCTTCACTTGTGGGGCCTCATGCAGGCTATGGAGAAACACTTTACTGGTAGAAAACCAGTAGAAAGGGAATTTTGCATAATTTGAGACCTTTAGCTTGACTAGATTTGCTCAGTCAGAATTATCTCCTGATAAAATACCATTTTTAACACAGTTTTTAGGAGCTACTGTCTTTTCCGTTTTTTGTATGAAAATCATGATAAATCTTCACAATTTGAAATAAGTAAATAAAGAAAATAGTTTATCAACCGTCTTCTATTGATAAAGTTTGAGGTAGCGTTTGCGAGCTCTGTGGGCTGAGATGCTAGACACGACCAATAAAGTAATAATGTCCAATAAACATGAAAAGTTGAATCATTTCAGATGTAATTTAGTCAATAATTCTGGTTTTTGATTGTGGGTTTCTCAGAAACTAAGATTATGTCAACCACAGGTGTGTTTGAAAGTCTGCGTGCTGGGGGGGGGGGGGGTCCTTTCTGGTGGGATAACATTAATAAAATACACCGGTACAGGACAGGCAAAAAAATAGATTTAATCGATTGATCGAATTTGTCGCTAAAAACTTTTTTTATTTTGCAAATTCAAGTATTTTTCCTCCCCATGTTTCACATCCCGTTCTACCGTTCCTCGTGAGTTTCCATAGTTGCTGTTGCACTTAAAGTAATAAAGTTTCCCTTTTAACAATATATCTGACGTCTGCAGTCGTAAGGGCATCGAGAAAAAAGAAAAGAAGAAAGAAAACCGAAGATCGAATTGAAAGTTGGATTTTTCTTTAAAACAATCCTAAATGTTTTTGTTGGTTAGGGTTCGTACAAACTATAAACTACACATTAAACATCAGATTTTGGTTGTTTGAAAATGAGAAGTTCCTTCTTTAAAGTCCCGTTGCAGCCACATTAACACTCGGACGTAGATGTTTCTAGTTCCGAACATGACAATGGTCTCCATGTGCAGCCACGAGTCCCACAGGGTGGAGGTCTTTGGAAAAGCTCCGGCTTCAGGGAATCAGTTTTAATGCCACTCTCACGCCAAGACATTTACAAGCCTTTTGATTTTCTGCTGGGCTGCTTGGAGCTGGATGAAAGCGCCGGCGTCCACTGGGGCATTTCAGCACAGAGCAGAGCTGAGAGTGTGGGCGGGATGTGGGAGCAGGAAGGAATGTGGACCACTTCCAACGCTGGCTGTGACTCCTTCCCACCTCCTCTCTGCTTCACTCACTCTTCATTTCTATGAGATTGTTCTTATCGGCGACCCGCTGGAGACCAATGTGACGGAGATGAAGGCTCGTCTTTGAACCTTGTTTTGTTGTCGTCTTCCACCCTCCACTTCACGTCACTGTTGTTTACGAGCAGGCCTGGGGTTTATACGTTTGGAACAAGGTCTCTGCTTTGGAGTCCGACTTGGTGGTGGCTGATAAAGTGTTTTCATGAAAAGATGAAATGTAACTTTGACTGTGGCGTGGACAGAATGGAGCTGGAGGCCGCGGGGTTTGGAAAGGCAGAGCTTCTTTCATATGAGAAGCATATGCGATCTGCTCATCAGATTCATCTGAGCAACGCTTTCATTTGCTTCTTCTCAGGCTCGTTGTCACGCTCAGTGGATTGAGTGATTCACAAGTTATCCATCTGTAGTCTCCTCCTCCTCCTCCTCCTCCTCCTCCTCCTCCTCCTCCGCAGCAGCAAAAGATCTTTGGTCAACAGGCAGCGAGCGACAAGTTAATAAAGAAAAATGCTGATTCTTTTCACTTGAAGGAGTCATAGTATTGATCTGTTCACCTCCTCCTCCTCCTCCTCCTCCTCCTCCTCCTCCTCCTGTTCTCCTCCTCCTCCTCCTTCTCCTCCTCCTCCTGTTCTCCTCCTCCTCCTCCTCCTCCTCCTGTTCACCTCCTCCTCCTCCTCCTGTTCTCCTCCTCCTCCTCCTGTTCTCCTCCTCCTCCTGGTCTGGTTGCTCCAGAAAACCTTCAGTACTCAAAGATTATTTCCTCATTTGAATATTGGATCATAGGAGCTGCATTCAGAATCTGCTGTGTCTGTGTGAGCTGGACTGGCTCCGCCCACACATGCCCATCGTGGGAAGAGGAGGAGGTACTTCCTCTCGTGGTGCCATGTGCCAGAGCAGAGCTGCCTAATTGTGGGAGGAGTCAAAGGGAGGGCCTACCTTGATTGGGATTGGCTTTAATAATTTTGATAATGAGGAAATAGATTTCACCCCTCCCTAATATATTTGAGGAAAACTAGTAAATGTCAACCTGAAGGAGGATGTACAGGATATCACCCTTCTGCTTTTCACACCCGGAGCTCCTCAGAGCTTTAAACCTCCTTCAACTTACACTAGTTACTCCGTGAAGCCGCATAATTAGAAACATTTATTAAGTTTTTAAGTGGGTTTGTAATTGAAATTGATGAGAATTTTAATATCCAGTTTACGATATATAATAAAGACTAAATGACTTTTAAAGCTGCACATTGCAAAGCATTAAATCTTCTTATTCCCCAATATTTCATTTGCTGTGTTTCCTTGATGTTATACGAGTCGCTTTCCATTCATGATGATCAAATCTCCATTCACAAACCACAACCGTCTCCTCGTTCACTCTCACCACTTGTCACATCGCGCCGGGCCTTCTGGATGGCTTCATGACCCCCCCCCCCCCCCCCCCCCCCCTAGTGTAATATTGAAATCATTCCAGTGAAGCTCAGAATGAATCATGAAAGCCTGCGCCCCGGCTCACTGACATGTTCTGCATGATTCAGTGTTTGTTTCTGAAAAGGTCTCGCAGTAAGAGATTAGACAGCGCTCATGTCTCCCCGGCGGCACTTCCTTCTATGGAGACGCTCAAAGCACCACTGCCTCGCCACGACTCACCAGCGTTCACAAGTCTGTCGTCTCTTCACATCCCCGGATCTGGGTTGATGTGTTCGTGCCCCTTCAGGCTCAGTCCTTCCTGTCCCAACCACAGTTCAGGGCGACGTGTCAAGTGAAAATCTATCGTTTTTTTGCTTTAAAAAAAAAAAAAGAGTCTCGAACGTTTTGAAAACGATGTCCAATTAAACGGCGGCGGCAGAACCCTTTCCAGAAAGTCCTTTTCGTCCACCTGACCAGTGACGGAGTCGCGTGTCCGGTGGCTCCGAGCATCGTTGTCGTGTGAGCCCTCGGTCTCGGCCACGCTGCATATAGCGCCACCCTGAGGCGGGGGGGATGAAGACATGAACTGAGCTGAAGCTTTGGCCACGTCTTGGACAGAATCACTCAGACACCAGCAGAGACGGACGCCTGCTCTCCACATATGGCCATGTCTCTCTGCCAGACACACACACACACACACACACACACACACACACACACACACACACACACACACACACACACACCTTTCCCGCCGCTCTGCTTTGTCTGGATTTCTTCAGGCCCCTAATAACAATATCCTCTCTACCCCTCGCAGGGATTATCCTCTTTCAAATGTACAACCCACTGACAGTTTTATCTCCCTCATCTGGACCATCGTTACTTAAAAAAGGATCAAGCGCTGTGTTTTGGGATTAAACTGCATTTTAATGAAGGCCTGGTGATATAGACCTTCAATATCTGCACAGCTGACTCAGGGAAAGGGGTCAAACAGTAGTTCTTTGAGGAAAACGGGCAGAATGTTGTAGGATGAAGAAGAACAAACCCAAAGTGAGAAGATTGTTTCAGAGTCACTTCAGTGAAAAACTTGTTTCATGGAGAAGCTGCACTGTGAGGCTCCTCTGCCTGTTGCTCTTCAGGATATTGATGAGGTATTATTAGTTGATGTATTTAATCAGAAGTCCTCTGGTTCCATTACCAGGGACGTTAGCTGTGGTCGGACAAACATGTCAGCAGGTTTTCACACTAAACAGTCATTTGATCCACGATGAGGTATTTTACTGTCGTATGACACTGAAGATGTTCCTGGAGGTTTACGTCCGGGGTTGTAAAGGGGTGGAGGTGCTGCCAGGATCACCAGAGGTCAGAGGTCACCACACGTTGTTCTCTTCTCTCAAGCCATACACTCACAATCCCTCCACCCAACATCCACAACGTATTAATCTTGGTTACTTTGCTGCGTGTCGCCATGTAAATCTCTCCATCCACCGTAAAGTGATCAGTAGTGTGTGTGTGTGTGTGTGTGTGTGTGTGTGTGTGTGTGTGTGTGTGTGTGTGTGTGTGTGTGTGTGTGTGTGTGTGTGTGTGTGTGTGTGTGTGTGTGTGTGTGTGTGTGTGTGTGTGTGTGTGTGTGTGTGTGTGTGTTTAGCATTGTGCCTGGAGGACGAGGGGAAATGGAGAAAGTGGCAGATGGCGATGGAGTGATGTAGAAAGGATTGTGTGTCACCAGGGTAGTTGGGGGTTGGGGAGGCGTGTGTGTGTGTGTGTGTGTGTGTGTGTGTGTGTGTGTGTGTGTGTGTGTGTGTGTGTGTGTGTGTGTGTGTGTGTGTGTGTGTGTGTGTGTGTGTGTGTGGGATTAGTGTGTGTTTGTATGGATGTCAGAGTGTGCATGCTATCCAGCTGGATCTGTGTCAGTGTGTAACGGTATGCGAGTGTGTGTGTGTGTGTGTGTGTGTGTGTGTGTGTGTGTGTGTGTGTGTGTGTGTGTGTGTGTGTGTGGGATTAGTGTGTGTTTGTATGGATGTCAGAGTGTGCATGCTATCCAGCTGGATCTGTGTCAGTGTGTAACGGTATGCGAGTGTGTGTGTGTGTGTGTGTGTGTGTGTGTGTGTGTGTGTGTGTGTGTGTGTGTGTGTGTGTGTGTGTGTGTGTGTTGGAGGGATCAGTGTGGCTGAATGGTCACACCCCTTGCCTGCATCTTTTTGATGCTGCTGGTCAAATGAAGACACACACAGGACAGTTGTTGTCTCTCCATCACGTATCTGAAGTTTCCTGCCGGACCTCCTGAGCCGCCGGCCGGCCGTAGCCTCGCCGTAGCCTCGCCGTAGCCTCGCCGTAGCCTCGCCGTAGCCTCGCCGTAGCCTCGCCGTAGCCTCGCCGTAGCCTCGCCGCCATGAAGTGGCTGGCATCGGTACGAGCGATGCTGCCCGGGGGCAGCCGCAGTGCCCCCGTCACCCCTGCTGCCAGTCCCAACCTGCCCTCCAGGGCAGACCTGCACGCCAAACAGGTAAGAGTGTGTGTGTGTGTGTGTGTGTGTGTGTGTGTGTGTGTGTGTGTGTGTGTGTGTGTGTGCAACCTGCACAGAATCACTGTCCAGCAGGAATGTGTAGGACAAAGCCAGGAGCGCAGCGGCGTTTGTTTGGTTTGGACCCGCCGCTTCTCTTTGCTCAGAGTGAGACGGACTCAGAGCTTCACTGGGCCGTTCTATGGAAATAGCTCTACTCTCCTTCCTGGACCAAAACACGGCCGGCGCGTCCAACAATAACAGAAAGAACACAAACTGCATGTTCTCAAGGCCTGCTCTTAAATTTGCGGATACGTTGCTCGGGAAGGAAGTTGACTGCAACTTCAGAGAATAATGGCTGGTGTGTTTGTGTGTGAGCACAGTAGTGAGGTTAATCCCTCCACCCTGATCCTCCGTCTCTTTACCGCTGCTGCCTGACTCCTCCACCACTCTGATGCTCCGTCTCTTTACCACTGCTGCCTGACTCCTCCACCACTCTGATCCTCCGTCTCTTTACCACTGCTGCCTGACTCCTCCACCACTCTGATCCTCCGTCTCTTTACCACTGCTGCCTGACTCCTCCACCACTCTGATCCTCCGTCTCTTTACCGCTGCTGCCTGACTCCTCCACCACTCTGATGCTCCGTCTCTTTACCGCTGCTGCCTGACTCCTCCACCACTCTGATGCTCCGTCTCTTTACCGCTGCTGCCTGACTCCTCCACCACTCTGATGCTCCGTCTCTTTACCACTGCTGCCTGACTCCTCCACCACTCTGATGCTCCGTCTCTTTACCGCTGCTGCCTGACTCCTCCACCACTCTGTATGTCTCCATTTCAGAAGGGTTGAGGTGGAGCAGCAGTTCAACCGAGGTGCTGCCAGAAATAATTGCGACACTTGTGGCAGTCGGGGGGGTGGGGGGGTTGAGGGGGGGGGGGGGGGGTCTACCCTCTTTCTACACGGTGAGACTGTAACCAGCCATGATTTGTCATGAATATTAATGCATTTGGACCGGTCCATTCAGAGAGCACCGGGGGGCAACAAACTCATCACATCCTGATAAATGATTTCTACACAGTGTGTGTGTGTGTGTGTGTGTGTGTGTGTGTGTGTGTGTGTGTGTGTGTGTGTGTGTGTGTGTGTGTGTACTGCAGTGAAAATCATGTTGCACAAGTCTGAAATATCTTTTAAACTTGTAGTATGATAGAACCGTCGTGGTCGTAGATGTAGAACCGACACACTTTGGTTTTCTGACTCGTGTTTTTTTGTTTTCGTTTTTTTGGGGTGGGGGTGGGGGGGGGGGGGGGGGGGACAGGTATGTTTGTGATTTCTTGAACGCATGAGAAAAACAAAGAAAATTATAACGAGTTGAGACTAAAACTAATATTCATTTCATTGAACTATAATAAACTCTCCATCACACGACGTTTCAGGCTTCGTTTTGAAAACGATGTTTCACACTAAAAATGGCAAACGATAAGACAATGTCATTTTCATGTTGGGCCACGAGCGGGTGCTGTTTTTTGAATTAAAACCACACACACACACACACACACACACACACACACACACACACACACACACACACACACACACACACACTGGGAGTACATTTGTGTTTATGGACGACTGTTATTACGGTGAGTCTCAGTAGCGGCGTTTCGGAAGTCGACATGGACCATTTTCAAAAAGAGCTGTTTTTAAAAACTTGCTCTTTCAGTGACCTGGAGCAGTTGTTTTGTATATGAAGCCTAAAATATGAGGAGCAGTTTAAAAAGTCTGATTATTGCTTTTGCTTTAAACTAGAAATCCTCCAATAATGCTCATTTTACCAAACGGAACCCAAAAGCCACCAACAAAGTATTTTAATGTGAAAGTTCTTTTAAATTAAATTAGGTGTCAAAGTGTGAAATCTCGTCAGTGTATAGCATTACTGAGTTGTTACGATAAACAGTTAAAGTAACTCGACAAATGTTTGTTGGTTAGAAAAGTTTGTCGTCCCGTCGATCCTCCTTGATAAGAAACGAAAACCAAACCTCTTCCCTCCCTGCTGCAGTAAAAGGAACTGGTACTTTCAGTTCCTGTAATTGCTTGTGATTCCTGGACAGTACGGAGATGTTCCCGATGAGTCTTGATCTGTTCTGTCTGTTCTTGTACGGATTGTCGTGGTTCTACGCTGATCTCAGGTCAGTTCTGTTGCCCGAGTCGCTGGAACTCCACTGAGACGCTTGTTCCTGCGTTGATCTGAAATCTGGCAACTTCCCTAGAAACCACCAACCACAGTATGTAACTACTGGCGGTGTGAGTGAGCACATTAAACCAATTCAGCTTCTTTTTCTCTGAGCAGCAGCGCTTGATTCTTCCGTCCTGTCGGAGACGAAGCAGGAGAACTTCTGATCCCGGGGTTTTGAAACTACGGAGACATTTCCCTGCGTTTGGGCGTATTTACACATAAAGCAGCTCCGACTCACCACGAACTGAAAACCCCGCCCACAGTGGAGATCTGGATAAACAGTGTGTCTCCGGTTGCACCTCAAGGGGAGATTTACTTCACAATTCGTGTTTCAGAGATGGGAAAGGGCTTTTTATATCAACATCTAGAAAACACTCAGACAACCTGAGCACAGGCTTATTGTCGCCATCATTTCTCGCTCATTAAAGTACAATGATTCCCCTTAATGCAAACCAATTCCACGTCTATAATATAAAGTAAACGGTGCGCAGAGTAATTGTGAGTTAGTTAATTGTGACATCTCCACTTGATAAATCACCTGAAGAAGGGAACTTGGTGTTTTCCCGTCTCCTCTACCGTATGTCTGCTCCAGTGCCCTCGGATTGTTCGGCAGCTTAAGAACAGCTGAGAGCAACTATAAGACTTAAATGGCTTTACCCATTATGTGTTTTTCATTACGGCGTGGGTTTGGCGGTGAGCGGCCCTCGCTCCTATTGAAAATGTTCAGAGCGTGTATTGTAGTGATTACTTCCTCGTCCAGGGCTCAGACGGGATTTGGGGGCCACAGAGTCAGAATCTGTGTGTTCCTTCCCAGACTAATAGCAGATAATGAGAGCAGAGTAATATTGAATCACCTAATATTTCCAGCAGGAATGTCTCCGACCGAGGATGATGGATGAGCGGGCTGCACCCCAATCATCCCACCGTACGTAATCGCAGAGTCGGCGAGTTGCGCCGCGACGCCGCGTCTTTCCTCAAACGACCGCACACTGCGGCAAGCGGAGGAGGTGAAGCGGGTTGCCAGGTAGAGGTTCAGACTCTCTGCTCCAGAATAAATATCCTCACAGTCTGAAGCAGTCTGATTCAGAGTCCTGGATATGTGTAAGACACAGTAAGCATGGGAGACAGGTGTCGGCTCTGAAACAATGACGACAATCAAGTAACAACCAAATTATTGGAAATGCAGAAGTTCAGTTCAGAGAGAGGGACGTGTCTCCTGGAGTTCTTTGTCATTTCAATGAAAGCCTCATAAAACTCATGGAAACAAATGAAAACCGCCGATCAGGCAAAAGGACGAAGCTGTTCAATATTAAACCCACCTGAAGCTGACAGCTTGTGTAAAGACAGTGAAAGAAAGAGCGGAATAGAACCGTCGAACGGCGACGAGAGGAAACGCCGACTCGACCTTGAGCAGCCTCTCTGATTTCTCTATCGGGTCGGCGCCGATAAGGAGGGAAGAGGTCCGACAGCCGAACGCTGTGAGAGGAACTTTTGTTCTCTCAGTGGATGAAGTCAGTGGAATCCCTCCGAGCCGTCAGTCTTTTTCTGCCGTTGCTTAATCCTCTTGTCGGGCCTCCGATCCAACCTCACGGATCAATAAGACCTCACAGTGGAGCTGTGTGTGTGAGCCGCCGCTCACTAATCTACCAAACCACCAGGGGAGCGCTGGACCAGGATCTATTTATCCTTTCGTCGCTACTGGTGAAGCCACTTTTATTTTCCATTCCAGTCTCCACACCGACAGAGTGTACCAGCTGTCCGTCGGTTAAATCGGTCGTGTTATTGGTTCCTGAGACTCTTGTTCATCTTAGCAGTGGAGGTATAGAAAGAGTGATGTCAACTTCTTATTCACTCCATCCATTGCTATATCTGTAAAGATGATGTCATTATATATAATATGGTGCCGTGGTAACATCTTCAGTGGTCTCATTAATCCTTTATGAAGAACCTTCATCAACCCAAGAACCAAGTTGGAGCTTCCCTGTTCTTCCACCAAACTAACTAGAGCTACACTCGGTAGAGCGCAGACGTTCACCAACACCACATTTGTTTGTGGAACCAAGTTAGCATTGCTAGCACGATAGCTATTAGCTCATATCGATGCTAACTAGCCTGTCAGGAAGCTACGTCACTGTGAAACACTGAGCAGGGAGCGTCTCCATGGCAACAGACGCTGATCTCCTTTGTTCTCCTCCATGAGGAGCCTCTCATCCACTTTAGATTCAACATTTTTTTGCATCGTCCCAAAATCCAGTGGGTTTATCTTTAGATCACGACAAATCATCCCTGAAACTTTTATGCAATTGGGGTGAGGAGTTTTTATAAAAACTAGTAAAATCCGTACGTGCAAACATCTATATAAATAGATATATAACCAGTCCAAAGGCATTTTTCATAAATGTTTGACTCTATGGTCCATAAGTGACGGTGTGGGCTCTGGACTGGAGCGCTGACCTTTGCTGGTCGTTCTCCTGCTTGGTGACGAGCTGCAGCTTCTCATGAAGCGGATTCAGAAGGTGAATGAATCCAACAGATGTTCCCATGAGAAAGAGCACTGAAATCACTGACGCTACGATTGAGATATAATTTGGGGGGAGACAGGATGTGATATTAGGGGGAGATGGAGGAGAGGCAGGATCAGAGCTGTCAAGAATGATGAATGGTTCAACGCAGGTTGGATCACCATGAGTCAGCCATGTTCTCCTCTGGGCAGAACATGCTCCACTGCCGTCAGTGAGTCTTAATGAACGTTGTGTTTTTCCACCGAGCTCTCTGATTCGTTCAAGTGGATCCTGTGTTTGTCACAGAGGGCTTTCCAACACGTGACGTTTGTTCGGGCTGCTGGTGCTGCCCGGTCTGGGCCTACAACCCGACGGCTGGTCCTCTTTACAGTGTGGAAAGGCAGAGCGAGACTTCCTGTGGAAAACGCAGTATTGTCAGTACAATGAGGAACGCTGGTGAAGGTCGTGTGCAGCCAGCCGGCGGATCAATGACCCGTCGAGCCTCATGCACAAACATCTTGTCACACTTGCAGTTGCTGATCAACTCAGCCTGAACAAATCTCCTCCCTCCTGTGGTTCAACGGTGTGACCACAGACGCGTGACCTCCATCACTCTTTCTAGTTCTTCACTCCATTGGCTGCAGTTTTCTCACCTGCCGTCTGTGTTCCTTCACTGAATAGAACAGGAAATATCAAAGGCTGAATACTGATATTTAGACGTAGTCGAGGTTAAAGTCCATGCTGCTGCATATTAATCATTTCTTCTACATGTTCATGGGTTGACTCACGTTTTCTCCCACTCATATACAAGTGTTGTATTGCTAACAGGTCGTTGACTCTGTCTCAGCTGTTGTTTCTCACTCAGACTTGGTGTTTGGTAGATAAACCACTTCCCGGAGGAGTGGAGTGACACCGTGACACCGTGGCACCTTGAGCCTCCATGATTGGCTCATTCTCCTGATTCCTTCTCCTCTAAACTCAGTCGTATCTTTCTCTGTCTGAATGAGTCTGAATCTCTCCTCAGCCCACTGTGATTCCCTTCACGTCTCCCATCTAACAGCTGCTATAAGAGTAAAAAAACAGAAGAAACGATGGCTCCTCTGTGTGTTGTTGTTTTCTCTCTGCTCACCTCTGACCCCTGCTGGACGAGGCAGATGGCCGCCCACCACTCGCTCTGCTTCTTTTGGAGCTTTCCTCCAGTTAAAAGGGAGTGTTTACTCCCCTGCTGCTCATTTGGGAATTGTTGATTTCCTCTTTACTTTGTTTGTTTGTGTGAAAGTCCCTCAGTGGATTCATGCTGGTAAATGAGATAAATCCTGCCTCCTGAGCCGGTGGCCAGACTGACAGTATCAGCGAGGGAACGCACGTACCAACAATGACATTTGTTTTCAGTCTCTATTCTCCGTCCAAATTTGATAGTAACTTGAATAGTACTCGGCTATCGGGTCAGAAAATATGAACTCGGTGTCACGTGGAAAGTTTTAGAGCCCAAACTAATCCCACTGAGCGAGATTAAAGAACACATGTTCAACAGTAATTTAACAATCCAACATAATAACAGACGATTAACATCAAAACCCTTTTTTTTTTCTTTTACTGTTTCATGTCTCCCGCTATGGAATGACATGATCAGCTGTATTTTCTTGTTTCCATGGCGATGAGGAGTCGTTCCTGGGGAAACGTCTCATTCTGTTTTACTCACTAGAAACTCACTTATTGTTTGTTTGGCTAAAGAGTCGTAACTGCGTCTTGGCGAGACACAAGAAGGTCGTTCGGGGTCTTTGGAGGCGACTTTCTTTGAGTACCTCTCGTTCTACTTTAGTGAAAGTAGTACTCTCATGAAGTACGGGACCCAACACTGTTTCTTGCTCCTGCGACGACACAATAATGAAGGTGAAGAAGTTCTTCAGCTCGTTGACTTGATGGAGACGAAGAGTGAAATTACAGCGGATCCCCGTCGACGCTTAGTGCAATGTGATATTTTTAGATGTGAAGGAGAGAACGTGTTCTCTTGGGTGTGTATGTGTCTTGATTGGCCGGAGAAACTTTCCAAAGCTCCTCACATCAGCCTCTCACTCCTGAATCATATCTCTCCCCTCCACACTCTGCTGTACTTTAGTTTGCTCCTCATCACACCCTCCAGGACATTTTGCTCCTCTTTGGAAACACTTTTTAATTTAACAAGTTGTGATGAAATCTTCCAACTGTTGTGATGACGCCATCAAATTACCTGTTAAGATCTGGTAAAGAAGTAATGTTCCTGAAATAAAACACAAGGCCTCATTTAACCAGTGGAAGCATTAGATATATTTTCTATTAGATATATTTGATCCTGTCGGAGCTTTGAAATCGCTGCCGTCACGTTTACACGACGATGTTTTCCAGTGAAAACGGAAAGCAACTTTTTGAAAACACGTCTTTAGAAAGACCCGAGCGTCGCCTCGAGGCCCGGCCGGCATGCTTATATTCAGGTGCAATCATGAGTGAAATTACGGTATTCGTTTTCACAAATACTTTGGTATTCTTGCCTTCAATCATCAGGAAACGGAATCTTTTCCTTGAACGCAGCCTTGTTGTCGTGCCTCAATAATTTCTACGTGAAGCTCAGTGGATTGCAGCCCAGATGCCCCCAGGAGTGTTTGTTCCATGTATATATATATATATATATATATATATATCTTTATAATTATATATGTTTTTACTGACAAAACTCCAAAATCGTGCTGCGATACATGTGAAATGTTCTGCTTTGTAATTATTGCAAAGAAGCTTTGAGAAAAACGTCTCAGCCGAGACGCAGGACTTTCTCATGCTCAGTTATTCAGCCAGAGTGGACAGTATTACACACACACACACACACACACACACACACACACACACACACACACACACACACACACACACACACACACACACACACACACCTGCTTGGCAGTGACATACAGTAAAAACACAGAGCGGTGTCGAGGCTCTATCATTATAGTAAAACACTCCAGTCAGACACTTTGTCTTTTCCTCTGACCGTCGCTGAGAAGCACAAGTTGTCGTATATCATTTAAAAACATTTACAGGTTTATTTTTCCTTCATCTGAACCCCCCCTTGTCATATTTGACTTAAAAAAAAATAAAAGAGCACAGATCTTTATTTGATCAGATGTTTACATGTAGAAACTTGTTATGTTTGATGTTAAAGCCTTTTTGGCATAAAGAAATGTTCTAACATTATATTTTACTGGGATGGCTGTCGCTTCATCCTGGCGTCAGACTTTATTGTCGGCTGGATTGTCTCTCCTAAGAGGAGCACTCTTGCTCTTTGCACACCTAGAAAGGACGGGACATTTTCAGGGACGAGCTGATTGGTCAGTGGGCGGTCCTTTAGACGTTCAGGCCTGAGATCTGTCCCTCATGTATCTCCAGTGACACTCTACATTGCACTCTGTGGATTGTAGAGCCGCTGCTCCTGCACACAGGAATGAGTTCTCTGGACGAGGGATTTCTGCTTTGAGAACGTGGCCATGTTGTCTCTAACTGCCCAGGATGAGATAACGGATCAGTGGACGACTGACGGAGGAAGGTCACACACCTCGTCTCCTCCCAGTCAGTCTAATTACTCTGCAGGTGGAGCAGCGAGGGAAAGTCCTGGTTTTGTTTGTGTGTGATGGAAATATTGATGTGGGGGGGAGGGGGGGGGGGGGGGGGCACAGGTTATTAAAATTACTTTCTAATTTGTTTTTGGTTCATTACAATCAACCCTCCTCCACACACACACACACACACACACACACACACACACACACACACACACACACACACTAGATTAGAAGTGGCTGTGGAGCCGGTGGAGCGCGCTGTAGACTCTAATCACTGTTCGACCTGCTGCAGGATAAATGACTCATATGATGTCATGATAATAAATTTGTTACGGATCCTAAAGCAGCCAGTTGAGACGGATCCAATCACTTCCTCCTCGTCACTCAGCACAAGTTAAGATCAACAGCTGAAATATTCAGGTTTTCTCAACTGGACTCTTTTGACACGACGTTTTCAAGTGAAAACTGAAAACTGCCGTCGTGTTTCGGGTGTCTGTTTACTGAAAAAGCAACTTTTTGAAACGGAGAAAAAAAGGTTTTGAATGCTACGACTCTGTTTCTTTGGAAATGCAATATTTTGAAAATACGACTACTGCACATGCACACCACTTTAAGAAGTTCTTCTGGACACGCTCATATAGAGGGGCAATAAGGACAACGTTTGCCTCCAGAGCAGGGGTGTCAAACTCAGATCCTCGAGGGCCGCAGCCCTGCACGTTTTCAATGTCTCCCTCCACTGAATGTCCTGATGGTTCATCACCACATTCAGCACAAAGCCAGATAACGAGCTGCTCATTGCAATCAGCTGTGTTGAAGCTGGGAGACATGCAAAACGTGCAGGGCTGCGGCCCTCGAGGCCTGGAGTTCGACACGTGTGCTCCAGAGTGTCGTGACTCCATATTCTCCTGCGATTTAGTAGTTTTATTTTGACAGTCACCGTAATAACAATCCAACATGGTAGTTTTATTTTGACAGTTTTTCTGCTGTGATAAAACACTGATATATTTTATTTTGATTAAAACTGTGTGAAACCAAATCTTACATGTGCTACAACCCCACCAAAGAGGTTGTGATCGATTTTAAAAGTCAAAACGTGTTTTCATATCAGCCTTCATCATCATCATCACTCCATCACTTTTAGAAAGAGGATTCATCGACTCGACATGGAGTCGATTCTGAAGCTTCTGCTTGGGAAGTTTTGCTGCAGCCTCATTCGTCCCATTGGAAGGATCCAGATGAAGCTTCTTTTGCTGCTGCTGCCTCATCCATCCATCCATCCATCCATCCATCCATCCATCCATCCATCCATCCATCCATCCATCCATCCATCCATCCATCCATCCATCCATCCATCCAGTTACTCAGCAGCTCGTTCCACAAACACACGAGTTAAAAGAAGAAGATGTGCAAAAGATTTCTGGTTTCACACTCGACATGAATCCAGTTGTTGCTGTTCAGTCGCCTTCATCCAGTTGTCATCCAGCTCTTTCTGTTGTTTGCATGTTCCTCCTGTGCATCATTGGAAGACCCAAAGAAAACACATGACTTTCCAAGTAGCACCAGCCAAATCCTAGTTTCTCCCGGATTACCGGAAGGCCGTGAGCAGCCCTCTCTGGTAGCTCACTGCATTCCATCTTTGCAAAATCGTTTTGTTGGGCAAATCAAGCCGAAGAATTCAGAGGCAAACCAAAGAGCTCGGACGGAAAAGAAGAGGTCATGCCAGGACACTCGGAGGTTCCTCCATCCTGCGGACGCACTCCGTGACCTTCGCCCATCCCGGTCCCGTTTCACCGCAGCCGTTTGTCCATACGTCAGCCTTTAAGTGCTGCTATTACCATAATGAGTAGGTGTGAGGATCCGCCGCTCCGGGCCAACAGCGTCCCCACGTCGTTCTTCTGCCCCCCCCCCCACGCTCATCTGGGTTATTAGGCCCACGTTACAGCGGCGCTGCTCAACGGCTCCACTGGGTATTAGACATGAGGAGGGAGACGGTTTCCCGACGCTCAGCCAAACCTGGCCTCGCTCACCGCCTGACCTCACGCTCAAGTGGGCGTGCAGAGAATATGTCTTGGAGCAGGAAGGAAAAACAACAGCGCCCAAAAACCCCGGGAGGAGGAATAAATATCCTTATGTGCATTTAATTACAGCGAGGTTGCCAGATCTGAGCTTGTAGTTGTCCACAGTTTGCTGACGCGCTGCAAATATCTGCTTGTTATTTATTCATCACCTTTAGTTTTGTTAATGCTGATTGACAAACTCCCCACTGTGGAGGATATTTCCTCGCACCTTCGCTCTTCAATTTTCTGCCTCTGGAATCTCCATCCAGCTGCACTTATGTTTGGTAATTGCCCCTTTTAGCTCTTTTTTTCTTTTTTCTCTGCTTTCAAGGGCAGCCAGTTTATTTATTTGTTCTCTGTCCCTGCACAGAAACCACAGAGAGGCTCATGCCCCAATCTCTCCACAGCAGAACCTCGTGGCAAGTTTGTTTGTGAAATTAACATTCCTGGCTCTCAGTATCGAGGCTGCGAGGAATCTGTTTGTGTGTTGTTTTATTTATTTATTTATTTCCCCCCTCTCGTCGTGTTTGTGGTAATTTCACAGTCCGGTAGTCGTGGGAGTCTCCAGCTGGGTGGGCGTGATGATCCCGCCCGCCATAGCGGCGCACGGCGCCATCTTTTGGTGCGGCTCGTCGATCAATGGCCGACCTCAGTGAAAGGAGAGCCTATTAAAGTGTTTATATCTAATGACAGGAATTAGTAATCGCTCCACAAAGAGCTGCTCAACCCATCGGCTGAGATCCCTCATGCTCTCTCAGCAGCTTCGAACAAACCTCAGAGAAATATTTGCAGTAGCTCCACGATCTGCGTTTGATGCCGAGGAAAGACTTTTATTAGATTTGACAAAGGTTTAGTGATGAATGTTTATCTTGGGTTTCAGAGTGGGGACCAACAAGAGTGTCGTTATGAAATATGGGAGGATCTGACTCCCTCTGCCTGGTCCCTCCTCCACTCTGGTTTGGATCCGGTTCCAGTTTTACTCTTTGTGGTGGAACACGGAGTCATTACGAGGCCATTAAAGGTTATGAACTGGAAAGTGCCCCCGACACAAGACAAAGTACAAAAGAATACATGCGAGGGCACGAACTCTCTCCTTGTAGGTCCTTGCTCTCACTCACAGAGGGATTGTCATCACATCGCTCAGGCCGAGCCATGACTCAGCGGGGTGGATGTTCACTTTATTCCACTTCAGAAAACTCTACAGAGTGAAGAGCGGCTCGCCAGCGAGGCAGACCACCTCACTTACACCCAGCCTCGTTCCCCATGTGAAGCTCCTCCAGCCTGACACTGGATCCTTCATCCATCTAAACTGGGATACGACCCTCCTGCCATCAACTCTTCACCCTGCTGGAATAACGCTGCTGTTAGAAAGTGGAAGTTAACTTCCAGGGTCTCTTGGGGCAAATCAATGAGGCGGGAAATATCCCCCGTAACACTCCCTGTTAGAGTCTAGGGTGAGTCTGCTCTTCTGAATATTATTACGTAGCAGTGGAGCTCAACACATTGAGAGTAATGCTCATGTGGAGGGATTACTTTCTGCTCAATGATATTTTCTTAAACAAACACAGGCTGCAAGACTGGAAATTCTTAAAGTACAATTATTAAAAGTGTTGGTGACCGATTTATTAATCCGCCATGTGCCATTATTGTGGATCGAGCTGTTTGGAAGAGCGGATGAAGATGATGATGATGATGATGATGATGATGATGATGATGATGCTGGTGTTCCTTCTCCCTGGGAATGGTGGGGTGTTTGGGAGGGGCGGGCGGGCTGGATGGACGGATGGATGGATGGATGATGGATGGATGGATGGATGGATGGATGGATGATGGATGGATGGATGGATGACGGATGGATGGATGGATGGATGATGGATGGATGATGGATGGATGGATGGATGGATGATGGATGGATGGATGGATGGATGGATGGATGGATGGTGGATGGATGGATGGATGGATGATGGATGGTGGATGGATGGATGGATGGATGGATGGATGGATGATGGATGATGGATGGATGGATGGATGGATGGGTGGATGGATGGATGGATGGATGATGGATGATGGATGGATGGATGGATGGATGGACTGTGTAAAGAAACTGAGGCGTGAAAGTGACATTTCGGATCCACTGGTTACCATGGTAACTATTGATTGCGTTGTGAGATATTGGTGCTTGTTGAGTTCATGGAGAAGTTCACTGACTGAGTCTGTTCACAGTGAAAATATCATGTTGGGGGAAAAAGTCTAAATATCTAAAACCGCAGTGAGTCAACTTTCAACACATGAAAAACATATCTCATTTGTTTCTGGTGTTACAACCATAAATGTCTGTCCTCATTTAAAACTAAAAATATGATGAGATAATAACATAGTTGTCGGTCGGCTGTTTTGACCTGTTGTTTTAGTTGTGATGTAAAAGAGTAGCACGGCCAAGTGTTGGGTCGACAATAGTTGATTTGATTTTATTGAAGCAAAGAAAGAAAACTAGAAAGAAAGCCTTCGCTTTGTTCAAATGACAATACCTCAAACTGAACTCTTAGTCAGACTTGAGTCTCTTACAGGTTTCATGGTCGCTGGTCAAACTCCAGAACAGGATGACGGCCTTGTGGCTGCATTTCCCCAAACACCCGTCCCTGGAGCTTTTAGTACAAAGACGTGTTTCCTCACCACAATGTTATCTACATTTCCACATGGATGGAAGGAGTCCTGCTGGGTTTTCACCACACAGTGAGACTATCACGCCCTCCAGTGTCTTTCTGGACAGAATCTGCAGGTTCTCCCGACTCACCTGGCTTTTCTCCTGGTTCTTCACACAATCCAGACATTTGATGACGGTCTGCGTCTATTCTCTAACTCCTGTCCATATGTTTGTGATGCTCTCTCTCTCTCTCTCTCTCTCTCTCTCTCTCTCTCTCTCTCTCTCTCTCTCCTGGATTTTCATCCTAATTAGAGACGCAGCTCATCGGCTCCTTTCTGCCACGTTCAGGACTGAAGTTCAGACGCAGAAGGTTTGGCCTGAACTTCCTTACTTTTTAATGCCAGACCACAAAAAAAGCAGCGAACCAATTTGTTTGCAGCTGTGTGTCTTTCAGAATCGCAGTTCAAATAATGTAGATTCAAGCCCGAGTCCAGATTTTCTGTCTCGTCTCTCACGAGACCCTCTGTGGCTGAATTAATCAGCCCAGAGCCTAATTAACACCAGACCCTCTGTTCAGGTAGATGGACAGAGGAAGTTTGCTTCATTTTTCTTGGGGACTAAATAGAAATCTCTCTCTTCAGATCATTCGGACCTTTCCCAGAGCTCCTACTGTTTTTGCGACGCTCACCTCCCCCCAGCCGTCCTTGATGAAGCGAGCAGAGCCGCCTAGTAAAGTGCCTGTGCCTTATTAGGGCCCTGCTCTCTCCCAGCCGCTCTATTTGTCCTGGCAGGTGCCGTGACGTTATTTGTTTGGGTGGAAAAATGAAGTGCAGCTCTGGGCCGGACCACCAGCTGGTTCCATCGCCTCCTGACTTTCAGCTGCACGGCGACTGTGTCTGTCTTTACTCTGCGCCGAGAACAAAACCCTGCAGAACCTGTTCCACCAGGAGGTTCTGGTTGGACAGTGACGGATTAGTAATGACTTCCTCGGGCTGTGTGGGGAAACAAGCCTGTGTTTGAGGTTTACGCTTGAATGTTAATAATGGAAAAAACAAAAAACGCCATATCGTGGATATTTTGCGTGCGGCCGCCTCCAGATGTGGAGTTGTCATCTCTTTTCTGATTCTGGTGACTGTAGGAAACCCGTCTGCGACGCTCCAGGAACCACTGTCACTTGTGGAAAGCTGCTGAGGAGTCGGCCTCCGGCTGGCCTTGGTCCCGTGGTTCTGCTCCAGGCCGCCGCTGGCTGCTTGGGCCCGTTTCTGGTTTCTCCAGGGGTTTGTTTTCTCCGCAAACCCACAACGAGGCTGATAGTCACGACAGAACAGAATCTCCTGGATTCGCGGACGAGATGTGGCGCAGTGACGCTGAGTTTGTTTGTCAGGCTGGACGCAGGCTTCATTTCCCCTCGTTGAGAAGGGAAGCGGCGGTCCAACCCAAACCTGGGGCTCAAACTCCAGAACTTTAAACGTCTTCATCCACTATTAACAGGTTGTAGCTCCTGAGCGTAGCGCGGTTCCACGAGATTAAACATTATGAGATCACGGTGGATCGATCAGCTCCGACATGTTGATCTTTTTAGAGGTTCTGGAGGTTCTGACAGTAACGGTTCGGGAAACGCAGTAAAAAGATCATGTGAGGAAGCAAACGTTCACCAACAGGGCCGCTGTTTGTCACAAAGCTTAGCATCGTCCAGCAAACCAGATTATGACAAACGAGATTCTCTTTCTGCCGTTTCCTTCCAGAAGTCACATTCCTATTTTTTTTTCTCTCTCAGTAACAGAGGATCTGCTCTAACAGTGGTTTCCTTTGTGGAGATTTTAAAGAAAACATTTTGGGTTTTTTTTGTTCAGAAGATTAAAAAGAAGGCTGCGTACAGTTTTCAAACTTCAAGTTGAAAAAGGGGGTAAATTAAAACAGGCCAAAAGAAGCATCACAGTATTTATTCAGAGAAAAACAAAAAAACCAACTGAATATGTTGTTGACCACAAAGCTTCCATCAGAGGACTGGAGTCATGCTGCACTTTCAGTCCAGAAGAACTTTAAACCTGCTCCAGACTACTGATTTGTCAAGGTATCGACGTTGGGTATTTTTTTGTTTTACTACATGAAAACTGCAGAACGCTTCAATTCAGATTTATGTTTTATGATGTAAACCGAATGAAAAGTGTCGCATCTTGTATTTTGTCATTTCTGACATCATGTGGTCCTTTTTTTCTTAAAATTTCTCCTGTTCTCCTCCTCCTCCTGTTCACCTCCTCCTCCTGTTCTCCTCCTCCTGTTCTCCTCCTCCTCCTCCTGTTCTCCTCCTCCTGTTCTCCTCCTCCTCCTCCTGTTCTCCTCCTCCTGTTCTCCTCCTCCTCCTCCTGTTCTCCTCCTCCTGTTCTCCTCCTCCTCCTCCTGTTCTCCTCCTCCTGTCCACCTCCTCCTCCTGTTCTCCTCCTCCTGTTCTCCTCCTCCTGTTCACCTCCTCCTCCTGTTCTTCTCCTCCTCCTGTTCTCCTCCTCCTCCTGTTCTCCTCCTCCTGTTCTCCTCCTCCTCCTCCTGGTCTGGTCGGTCCAGAAACCTTCAGTATTCTAAGTTTCTAGCTCCTCCTTGATTTTCCTCATTTGAATATTGGATCATAGGAGCTACATTCAGAATCTGCTGTGTCTGTGTGAGCTGGACTGGCTCCACCCACACATACCCATCTTGGGAAGAGGAGGAAGTACTTCCTCTGGTGGTGCCATGTGCCAGAGCAGAGCTGCCTAATTGTGGGAGGAGTCAAAGGGAGGGCCTACCTTGATTGGGATTGGCTAAACCCCCGATGACACTATATAGGGTTTGATTCTGATTGGCTGCTTGGAGCAACACACTTTTTAAAAGCTGAAACAAGCCAGGGACAGAGAGGACAGACTGTCTTCACTTCTGGGACGTCAGTCCAGGTATGGGGACGAGTTATTCCGACTGCTAATAATACACTGAGCTTGTGCCGGTTGCTGGTTGAGTCACGTTGCCGGTCAGACGGATGAAAAAATGTCTTTTCATCTCCTTCAGCGAAGCAGCTCGGCGCTTTGCTTTGCTGACAGCACGTCTGTTTTTGATGGAAGCCGCACAGAGGCGATGGAGACAGGAAGTTCCCACATGAAATGTATAATAAATCATGTTATCAATCCTGAAGAAACATTTAGCGTTGTCATGCAAACCTTGTTACCCGGTCGTCATTTCCAGCAGCGATATTCCAGATAGTTTTATCACTGGGCTGTCAGACGTGACAGAGCTGCGTTTTGTTCAGCTGTTCTCCCAGGCAGCGCTCCTCAACCCACCGGACTGAAGTACATGGATGCAGCTGGCAGACCTGCAGTCACATGGAGGTTTGCAGGATCAAATCCTGGATCAAATCCTGGCTCAAAGGCACTTCTGTGTGTTTTCAGGTTTTTTCATAAGTTTTCTCCACATTCAATAAGTTTTCTCACATATAATTTACTCTGTTTTTAATACTCAGAAAAATTATGTTTTCCCCTCGTTTACAGGAAGAATTGACCGTTTAAAAAAATAAGGTTTTCAGTGGCTCCAAGCACTATTGTCGTTTAAACAGAGCAGAAACAGTGGAGTGGACGAGGCCTGAGTGTGAAGCTTACGTTGCCTTGTTGGGCTTCAGAATTGTTTCTTCTGTTGAATTGAAAGAAGCAGCTTCATCTCGTTCCTGCAGCCATGAACACGACCGGCTTCACGGCGGAGCAACGATTTCATTTCAGGATCCTAACCCGAACCCTTGTGCTGGAATCTGCTGTGTTACAAGTCGACTCACAATCCTGCAGCAAGAGTAAAGTCTGGTCACTGCTTCAGGACACACACACACACACACACACACACACACACACACACACACACACACACACACACACACACACACACACACACACACACACACTTGTCTTGCGCTCTCCTCGGGCTGGTGGTTTGGGGGTGGGGGGTATATCCGACTCCTCCAGACCTTTTATAGCCCTGTACCCACGCGCCGCTGCCCGACCATCTGATGATGAAGTGTCGGCATCGCACACCGCAGCCTGTCGGGCCCAGAGAGGGAGATTAACTCCCCCGATCAGACTGTTGGGGTTCTGGCAGCCCGGAGCTCAGCGCCAGACCTTAATTGGACAATGTGCGTGTGGTACGGGGAGGGGGGGTGGGGGGCTGGCTGATGGACTCGCTCAGTCCCTGGTTTGGCTTTCAGAGCACTTAGAGCAAGACAAACAGACTTCTCTCCACACTTAGCCAGATGTTCAGCAGCTCAAACACCAAGAGGGAATAATGACCCGTTTTATTCACTCAGAATATTAAACAGTATCTCATATAGCAACTCAGTTGGCAGTAAATCCCCCATGATGCACCACGAGGCAGCGTCTGCACCATACTAAGCCTAACCCACCATACTCCGCCTCTCATTGGCTACAACTCACTGCATCCACTGTCCTGATTGGTTAAGGTCTACGTCTTCTGTGCAATATGAGGGCTGATCAGCCAATCAGAGACGGGTTAGGTGGTTGTGATCCACTAATGATCGCTTTTATCAAATCCTGCATCTTTAAGGAAACCCTGTACAGAAACCTCCGGCTCCCGGCTGCTGGGAGCTGAATCAACTTAAGTTAAAGTCTCCAGAGAGAATCACTGCAGTTCTTTTCTCTTCTGGGTTAGGGTTAGGGTTAGGGTTAGGGTTAGCCTGGACCTGTTCAGTGTTTCATTCTTTATCTCTTTATGACTGGAACTCCTCCGTCTGTCTTCATTTTCTTGAATTGGTAATTGATTATTTAATCCCTATCTGACAGCACCTCAGACAAAAACAAAGAAGAATAACAAAGAATCTCGCCGTCTAATCAAGGTCTGGAGCGCGTCGGAGCCAAACCCACCGATCTGCACTTGGCGGTTTCTGTTTGGACTGTTTGTCTGGAGGCGGGGAGCCAAGCAAGTAGGAAGGAATTAGATGTTTCTGGCGGCCCCACAACTCTTTCTTTCCTCCTCAGATTGATCTACTTCCTCTGCTACAAGACACAAGTAAAGGCTCCGTTACCCTGGGGTACGATTTCAAAGTTCATTTAGCCCTTTAATCACGCCGGAGCACCAGTAACTGCTCTGCAAATGACTTTTATAAGGAAGTGGCGGGAAAGGAAAAGTGCCGGCGCCGCTTCCCGCCAACAGCAGAGTTTGGGACGCCAGTTTTTGGGCCGTCGGAGCGCCAGCAGCTGCTCCGCTGCTGCTCCGCTGCTGCTCCGCTGCCGCTCCGCTGCCGCTCCGCTGCTCAATCACAAGTTCCCCACTGCTATACGGCTTCGGCTGAACGACTTCACCACTGCTGCCGCTCCACCGCCGCCCCGCCACAGAGTCCAGGCAACAATTTCATGCTACTCACAATCGCTTGCTTCTGACTAATTGCGGGTCTCTGCGGGCTAATCTCAGTGATTCATTGTCATTTTGGGTTCTGCTTCCTTATCCTGAGGCTGGCCAGCAACAGCTTCACGAGGGTTTCATCTCTGTGTTGGTCCGTTTTATAGCAGAAGTGGCAAAAGTAAAATGCTAAATAAATAAATCAATCAAATTAAAAACAATAATTTAAGTTATTTCTTTACCAAAAGTTTCGAAAAAGTTCTAACTGTGACGGACACACGTAACCATACAAACTGACCATGCAGTTATTAATAATAAGAGGATAAAACTAGAATTCATTCATAAAACTTGCAAATTAAAAGCTTTAAGATAGATAATGATGTGAACTTGTGTAACAGGAAGAACCACATTGGAACTCGGAGCCAGTGAAAACACTTCATCTCTGTCTCCATGGAAACCGGGAAAACGCTGCTACTGCACATGTGTAGTAAATACTTCATCTTGGCAAAACGTAAATCATTTTGATCCTGAATCCTGAGTTGTATCTACGACTTATTGAACTGAGTCACTATTTTAGTATAACGCTGAAGCAACCTGCTAACTTAACAACCCAAACGAATATCCTGATAATACTCATGTTAATACAGAGAAGATATCTTCACAATCTGCTCTGGTGGATTTTCAGAACAAGATGTTTGGTTTTTTTTAAGCTTAGATAATTTGCATCATTTTTTTTCACATTGTCAGGTTTTCTGATTAATAATATAGACCAGCCTCCGATCAAGACTTTAGTTTTTGTGATATAAGTGTGTGCAGCGTTTCACTGTGATCAGCGTTTCCAATCATTCTTCATCTAAAGATATAAAAAAACTACATTTAACTGAATAAAACAAATAGAGAAACGACAACAGATTCTGTCTTCGATACGTCCCCACACTGACCCCAGGGGGACGCCGCGCACAATATCCAAATACACCAAATACACCACATACACCAAATACACCACATACACCAAATACACCAAATACACCACATACACCAAATACACCAAATACACCAAATACACCAAATACCAGCCGCCCATCTTCACAAAGAAGAAAATATGAAGGAAAAGTGTGATTAATTACAAATAATAAAAGAAAATGGTGTGATTAACAGGGAGGACAGAGAGGAAGGGAATTTGGACAAATAAAAAATAATAATAATTAATAATTAATAATTAATAATAATTGACTTTTAATTAACTGTTAATCATATTGTTTAATCACATGGAGACCTAATATTGCGCAGCCCTACAATCCAGCACAAAAGATTCATTTTGACTTCCTTTACATCGATTTTCAAGAATTCAATAAAATGTTTCCTTAATTCTTTTCCTTAATTATTTTCCATTAATGGCAGCCGGATGTAATAAACATTTTCCCCTCAAACAACAAACCGTGGCTGAGATGCGTTGGAAGCACCTGAGCTTCTATTTACCAGCAGCTGTGATGCAATCAAAGTTTGTGCGTTGGCATCTGGAAGCATATTAAAGACGATCAATCACGGCCGCTGACTCATCGACGGGTCTTTTCATTGCAGTGCCTTGCTCAAGGGTGTCTGTGGGCCTTCGTAATGGAAGTTCAGTCCTGTAAATATGAGCACACTGCCCAGTGGCGTCCAACCCATTCCAGGTGTGTGTGTGTGTGTGTGTGTGTGTGTGTGTGTGTGTGTGTGTGTGTGTGTGTGTGTGTGTGTGTGTGTGTGTGTGTGTGTGTGTGTGTGTGTGTGTGTGTGTGTGTGTAGCTGGACTTACACACCCAAACTAATCCAGATCAGGACTGATGAGTGAAACTAGCGTTTTTGCTTCGTTTCCACGGCAACAGAAATCTGACAGCCGACAGTAAGTCTTAGAGATTGTCAACAGCTGCTTATTAACGTCCCGGCCAACACTCACAAAGAAGTATTTAGCATCCAGGTGGTGCCGCGGAGCAGCTGATGGAACGAGGCGTCACCTTGGCGCCGCTTTACAACGTCCAGTAAAGGAAACGCGCTTGGTAGAACCCGGAGGCTCCGAGTCCAGGACCGCTGCAGGAGATGAGGCTCCGCAATCAGAGCTGTGGTCACCTGACAAACCTGACTGCATGTTCACTTGGCTGGGATTGAACTTTTGGTCGATCCAGTCCAGAACTTTCCCAGAGGGAGGATTCTCTGCCGGCTCCAGTCGGATCCTCACCTCGTCCACCTTTAAGCGACGGGGGAACTTTTTCAGGTCCATTTGTTTTGAGCTGGTACTCCCATCGCTGCTTCCTGCAAAACAGAACAGCTCAGACCTGTGTAACCTTGAGGCTCAGACCTGTGTAACCTTGAGGCTCAGACCTGTGTGACCTCGAGGCTCAGACCTGTGTAACCTTGAGGCTCAGACCTGTGTGACCTCGAGGCTCAGACCTGTGTGACCTCGAGGCTCAGACCTGTGTAACCTCGAGGCTCAGACCTGTGTAACCTCGAGGCTCAGACCTGTGTGAGGTTCAGACCTGTGTGACCTCGAGGCTCAGACCGGTGTAACCTCGAGGCTCAGACCTGTGTGACCTCGAGGCTCAGACCGGTGTAACCTCGAGGCTCAGACCGGTGTGACCTCGAGGCTCAGACCGGTGTAACCTCGAGGCTCGTCATGGTTGGTGAAATCCGGTTTCGTTTCGGAGCTGATCAAGAAACTTCTTATGAAGCTGAACATTTTCCCTCTCAGGGACGCAGAAACAGAGAGAGGAACCTGAAGTGGTGAGAACGTCTCTGCCTTGTCGCCTCCTCGTGTCCCAGAAGAGGAGGTGGTGTTACTATTGATATGGTCACAGTGGAACAATCATAGGCAGCATGGGAAGTGTTCATGTCTGAGGGAGGGGGGTGCAGTATGAAGGCTGTGTAGTAGAATGAAGACCCTGGATCCACATGATGAGGTTCTGATCTGCAAGAAACGCTTCTTTAGTTCAAACCAAAGACCCAGAAAAAGATCTGTTATCCACCTGAACTTTACTAGAAAGGGTTTATATTTTATTACCTTCAAGCAGGAGAGCAGGCAGAGAAACGGCACACAGTCGATTTCTCCTCTTCCTCCTCTGGTTCCAGTTCTCCTCTTCCTCCTCTGGTTCCAGTTCTCCTCTTCCTCCTCTGGTTCCAGTTCTCCTCTTCCCCCTCTGGTTCCAGTTCTCCTCTTCCTCCTCTGGTTCCAGTTCTCCTCTTCCTCCTCTGGTTCCAGTTCTCCTCTTCCTCCTCTGGTTCCAGTTCTCCTCTTCCTCCTCTGGGTCCAGTTCTCCTCTTCCTCCTCTGGTTCCAGTTCTCCTCTTCCTCCTCTGGGTCCAGTTCTCCTCTTCCAGCTCCTCTGGTTCCAGTTCTCCTCTTCCTCCTCTGGTTCCAGTTCTCCTCTTCCAGCTCCTCTGGTTCCAGTTCTCCTCTTCCTCCTCTGGTTCCAGTTCTCCTCTTCCTCCTCTGGTTCCAGTTCTCCTCTTCCAGCTCCTCTGGTTCCAGTTCTCCTCTTCCTCCTCTTGTTCCAGTTCTCCTCTTCCTCCTCTGGTTCCAGTTCTCCTCTTCCTCCTCTGGTTCCAGTTCTCCTCTTCCAGCTCCTCTGGTTCCAGTTCTCCTCTTCCTCCTCTGGTTCCAGTTCTCCTCTTCCTCCTCTGGTTCCAGTTCTCCTCTTCCAGCTCCTCTGGTTCCAGTTCTCCTCTTCCTCCTCTGGTTCCAGTTCTCCTCTTCCAGCTCCTCTGGTTCCAGTTCTCCTCTTCCTCCTCTGGTTCCAGTTCTCCTCTTCCTCCTCTGGTTCCAGTTCTCCTCTTCCTCCTCTGGTTCCTCTGCTGTTATTCCTGCACAGGTTCACTTTAACCGTCTCTTCCCATTTTAGGGAGAAAAAAAAAAAAACGCCACTTAAATCAACCAACTTCTGATCGTCTCACGGGGAGTCTGTGGACCTCCAAAAACGATCAAAAGAGCGTCGCTGTTTAGCTTTTAGAAAATCCTGTGATCACAGAGAGAGCGCCATTAAGCTTTCAGCGGCGGCCATCAAACCCGTAAACAGGCTTTCGGGCTCTCGACTGGACCTGGATCACTTCAGCTCAATGTTATTGAAGCGACAGTACTTTTCACCGACGCTGTTTATCCACTACAAACACGTTTCCATCAGAGGACCTTTCTGGTGGCAGTTTTCGATTTTGAAGCTGACAAAGTTTCCCTGAATAAAGCCGTGGGATTGGTTTTGTGTTTCTGCCATGAAATGACTGTTTCATGTAATCTGCTTGACTTGGAGTCGTGACGTCACCAGGTCTCTTTGTCAGAGGAGGGTCGAGGTGCTCGACTGACTGTCCCATCAGTTGAAAACTCCGTCACCAGTGGACTTGTGAAGGTTTGAAAGTTCGGAGTTCATTGCTGCACATGCTGGTTACCTTCGGCTGGATGGAGGAATGTCGCTCTAGTAGAGAACTGAGAGTTTGGACAGACAAACTGCTTCTTCTGTTTTCCTCTTTTTGCCATAAACTCCGTTTACACGGCAACGTTCTGTACGATGTTTATTTACACGCAAACTGCCGAGAATGACAGAAACAATGTTGTTGTGCCAGTTGTTGACTGTCGACTGTAAAACTACCAGGTACTGTGAATCATGAAACTCGTATCGTCCGTCTACTGAGCATGTGCAGAAGAACTACAGCCGCAGGAGCAGCTTTACTGAAAAGTGTGTTTTTCAAAATTCTCCTTTTCGGAGTTGGTTTCAAAAAGTTGCGTTTTCAGTTGCTCTGAACTCCGTTGTCATGGAAACAGACGCCCAAGACACAACGAAATCTTAGAATTTCCACTTGCCTGTTAAAGGCTTTGGTAGCATGGGAGGATTTGTTGAGACGTCGGAGTTAAAAAGACGAAGAGGACGGAGGACGAGCAGAGACAAGAAGACTTCCTGTGTCGATTCAGAGAAACTTCCTGTCACAGCTGCTCTGGTTGCATAAACAGGAGAGATTCAATGATGACTGTTGTTACGACTTGTAATCTCATTACATGGACATGTTTACAGTCGGTGGGACATGCTGCCCGTCAACAGGATGTACAGCAGCGCTGGAACTCCCACCGCCACGCACACACACCACCGTAGGCGAGGGCTTCCTGCCCGCTCAGACGCCCCCGCAGGCGACCTGGAGCGGTGCGGGTCAGAGTACCAGCTAGAGGACTGTCCTCGCTCTCCTCTTCAGCACATCGGAAATCAAAACGGAGCAGAGACGCCCGCCGGCTGCTCTCGCTTCCAAACTCCTGAAACTCCTGAAACTCCTGTGTCCTGCGTCCTGCGTCCTGCGTCCTGTGTCCTGCGTCCTGCGTCCTGCGTCCTACGTCCTACGTCCTACGTCCTGCGTCCTGTGTCCTGCGTCCTGCGTCCTGCGTCCTGCGTCCTGCGTCCTGCGTCCTGCACCGGGGAAACTGTAACCAGCCAGACGCACTGAGACGCTGTGCGGTGGAACGCAGGCTGCTTTATTTTTGGGTCTGTCTTTACATGTCTACTTCCAGTGCAGAGGTTTCACGGCGTCACGCTCACATCTGGGCCCGCTGACGGCGAGCCAGCTTTTTACCCTCTGCTTTAATCAGGCGGCGCTCTGGGAGCGCGGCCGTTATACGAGCCCCGGTGCTAACGAGGGCGAGTGGAAGCGACCCCGGGCCAGCCGCAGATGACACCAATATGTGTTTATCAGACGAGCAAACAACAAGCTCTCCCGGCTCGCCGCCGCGGGGCTGGGGGTTGGAAGCGGTGCGCGGCGCACAGTTATGAGTAATGAGGCTTTCCTTAGTAACTCCAGGGATACTGAGTACTTACCTGATGTTTGGCGAGAGCTTAAGAAGGTTCAGACGGCCTTTGTTGGTGCCGTGAAGGTGCTGACTAACGGGAACGTAATAAAGGACGACCTTTATTCAGACAATCCTGTGACGCATTTCATCAGCAAGAGGATTTTCCTGCATTTCGTTCAGACGGTGAAAAGAAATGTGAACTAAATGATTGAGTGAGTACTAGTACTAGTACTCCTTTAAAGAAGTGGTACCGGGACATCCCATAGGTCTCACACACTCTGAACTACAAACTACATGTACAATATAAAAACGGAGACGTTTCTTCATTAGATTTGAAGAAGATTTTGACTGTGAGTTACACATTTATGTGTTTCTGTACTTTTGTCTTAGTAATTCTGCTCCTCCTCACCAAACAACACTCTTTTCACACGGGGTTCCATTACTGAGAGTCCTGCTATAAAACTCTCGGTCGCTGGATGGATCTGTGGAAGTGTTGAGACGACGGTGGAAACGCCTCCGTGTGGCTGATTCACCGCTTCCTGCTGTTCCTCTCCTGGGGAGCAGAAACACCCTGACCTTGGATTGGAGTTTGTCTTCATCTTGTCAGCAGAAGATTTTCAGCCTGCTTGTAGCTGTTAGTTTATCTGTGGAAACCTTGAAGCAGCAGGTTGAAGGGAAACAGGTTCTATACGGGATGTCTGAAGCTCGGACACTTAATCTTTACTCCCAACAGATAAATACCTTCATCCCAGGTGCCTCTAACATACAGTTTGGCTTTGTTTCTACGTCGGTACGTATGTGGACAGTAGAAGGTGAGTTTCCTGACAGCTACAGACTGAAACACACAGAAACCCGCCGCCCACTCAGACACGACCTCGGAGGTCACGGGGTCGCCACAGCCGGAGCTGGACACGTTTCCTCGGGGCGTTCTGGAGATATCGGCCGTACGAGGCAGCGGGCGGTCTGGGCGGCCCCTGGCCGTCCAGCTCCTCGCTGGTCTGGGGAGTTTCTGGGAATGTGTTCTGATATCGTGACGTTTGGTCCGGACAGGAATGTGACGCACATGTTAGTTCATGGTGACGTTGACCTTTGACCTGCTAAATCAGAGAGTGAATGTTTGACTGCAGCCCTCAAGTCAGACGCTTGATATTAAAAACAATCTTAGCTTTTTGCGACTGTAAAGGCTGAGTCACTTTACTAAATCATTTCACTTCAATTATGAATGAAATTATCAGCAAGTAAAAACATCATTTCTGCATTTTTCTTTCAGGAAAGTTTGGTGTTTCCGTGGCAACGCTTTGAAATCAATGTCCGTTCACACAGAAATTCCAGGAACACTGTAGTTCTCATGTTGAGCCACCGGTTGGCGCTCTTTGTTTGGTCAGCTCATGCCAGCTTCGAGAATCATTGGGCCAAATGAAGCCTCATGAACAACTTTAGTTATTTTCTGACTCCAGCAGGTGGCGCTCTTGGTTTGAAGAAAGAGGTTGATGGACTGGCAATGAAGTGTTTTCAATCCTTTGTTGAACTGACAGCGCCATCTAGTGGCTTCAGAAAATAAAGACATTTTGGTTAATATGTCAGTCATGAGCAGAATCATAAATCCCGGCGTGATGGAGACGCCGCGACGGAGACGTTGCGGAGACGTTGCGGAGACGCCGAGGCGTCTGTTTTGTGTTTCCAGGCATCAGACGGGCCTGGACTTTATGAGGAACAGTGAAGTTTAAAGTGAGTTGGAGCTGTTTGTCTCTCTTGATCTCTGCCTGGAACCACTTCCTCCTGCGAGTCTCTCCTCCATTGAATCCTCCGTCAGCTCCACCCGACAGACAGGAGTTCTGATATTCTGCTGGTATTAGTCTGGTGTCTCCGTCCTGTTGGAGGGTGGAGCCACACCGTCTGTGTTTTGTCCCTGGTCGAGCCTCCAGCAGTCCTTTTATTCCAGATACTGTGAATAGATTTGATATAAGGGCCTGTTTCCATGACAACGAGAAAAACAACACTTTTCTGAGGTGCTGCTACTTTGCATGGGTGGAGTAAATATTTCTACTGTACTTGAACAATAACTGTTTTCCTCCGTGGTGTCGTGACTCCTCGGCCATATTCTCCTGGGACTTGGTAACTTTATTTTGAAAGTCACTGTAATAACAATACCATAGTTTGGCGGGTCCTGTGACTTATAATCAGAATCGACTTCTATATCATCATTTCTAACACGTGTACCAGCTGGTATGATGGTTCCTGTCCTGTCCTGTTCCTGACGCTCAGCTTTAATCTCTTTTCCACCAAGATGGTTGAATATATCAATAATTACTCTCTTAAGGATTTAATGTCTACAGAGTTTATCACCTACATCCTTGTTCTTTACATTAAATTAATATAGGATATGTAGAGGAGAAGGAAAACCTAAGCATGGAATAATATGCATATAATGAAAAATATGAAAACCTCTGGAATATTGTTAGCAGAACTACTCTAGAGTTGATGTTGATAGCAGAGTGAGGAATGTTTTACTGTTCCTCTGCTGCAACACACCTGATGAAGCTCGGTACAGAGGCTGATCATGAGCCGTCAGGTGTGTTGAAGTGAATCCAGAACCCCCCCCCCCCCCCCCCCCCCCCCAGGTTTCTGTTCTGTCTGTGTGGTTTGATTCCCAAACATAACTGTGTTCGTTAGCGCCACCTCTTGGTCAAACCAGCTGCTTTCGTCATGCACTTTCTCACTTTATCTAATCCAGCTGCAAAAGCGGAGATTGTGCGAGGACACGAGTCTTTGATAAGCGGGGGATGGTGGAGAATACCATGACCAATGAAAAAGGAAAGGAATGTGATGGTCGGAGTGGATCGAAGCAGCCACAAGGAACAAAAGTCACTGGCTTTGGACATTCGGCAAACGTGAAAGTGCAGCTTTGTTTTTTATCCTCGACTGTGGGAAACAAAAGCTTTGATGGGGGAAATGCAATAAAGTGAAGATATAGAGCGTTTAATGTGGAAGTGCTGACTTTAAAGGAGCCTGTGCTGCTAGTAAATATGGTTTCTTATGTGACAGATTTCCTTCCTGTCATATAAGCTGATCATTGAAGAGTGTAGAAGGAGCCGGCATCACAAGCAGGAGACGCTACATTAAAGTGATGCATGGCCGCGACGCCGTCCTCCCTCGCTGTTTCCTGGTGTCGATGTGCAGGAATGATGGGTTTGGTTTGGTTTTCACTCCTCCGGCACAAAGGGATGGAAATGAAAACGAGTGTCGATGACTCTCCTCACATTGCCCAACGGTCCGGCCATAAATCTGGATCCCAACTCTGACCTGAGGAGTCAAAGTAAGAAGGAGCAGTCGGGTGGCGTCACAAGAGCACAACTAGCGTTTCCCTTCCTGAAGACTACTTCACAATGCACCTTTGTCTTCAGGGATCTAACCAAGCAGGCGGGTCAATGGCGGCTCAAGCGGACCTTTGTTTTCAAAAGAAGCTTATTGACTTTTCAAGTTAAAGGTGTCGGTCTTCTCCAAAGGGGAGACCATTCTGCTTTTGCTTTGCATTGCTGAATTATCTTCACTAAGAAATATGTTCTTTGTTCTTAACTTGAAGGGAAATAGAGGCTATGGGCTAAAGATTAGCTCTAAAAACTCTGTATTGACTTTAAACCAATGAAGCATCCAGAGAGGTTTTCCCATACCTTGGATCATTTTTACATTCAGTTTTCTTTATAAATTCTATTACATAAAAGTCATCTCAAGGCACTAACACATCCAGGACGATACAGAGAAAAGCTCGTATTGGCGTACGCAGAAAGGAAGAACATATATTCACCTGGTGGGAAAACACAACTAGATCAGAGTTTCAGGTCGACAGAAAGTCTCTAAACTAATGTCCACCCGGTTCCACATAGAAGAGATCAACAACAATATGAATACGAATGGGTGTGTGTGTGCGTGTGTGTGTGTGTGTGTGTGTGTGTGTGTGTGTGTGTGTGTGTGTGTGTGTGTGTGTGTGTGTGTGTGTGTGTGTGTGTGTGTGTGTGTGTGTGTGTGTGTGTGTGTGTGTGTGTGTTTATATAAAAATAAACACCAGCACCCTCTAGTGGCTTCTCATGCTAACTACAGCATTTCCAGCATTTCAGTCGTTTCCATATATGTATTATATGTACTATCTGTATTATATGTACTATCTGTATAATGTTGCCGTGTGAAAACAAAACTTTTCTGAGATGAAAACACAAAAACGATGAGTTTTACTTGAATCGTGTCTGAAAACCTTCCAGGTGGAGTCGGAGGTCTAAGTTGGAAATGAGGAAAAGCAAATTAAACTTCTACGATTGAGTTACTGAGTGAAACTCAGTGAATTAAGAAGTTTTTCTTCACCTGAAACCAAACGTGTGAAAGACGGAGTGAACATCCAGGAGGAAGTGAATAAAGACGCTGAGAGAAAAGCCTGGACGGGATGAACTTCCAGGAGGAACAGGAAGAGCCGGAGTGGTCTGGGTCCGAAGCGGTCCGGGTCCGGAGCGCCAGCGTCCCACCACATCCCAGCTCTGATTGGTTGTAGTGGAGCTGCTCGCCTCCGCCTGACTGCTCGCACCGCTCGACCCGGGGAGGAAGCCTTTCATTACTTTTAATTAATCCAACTCGCTCCTCATGTTTTGTTTATTACCGTCCCAGAAGTGGGCATTTTTCAAATTCCACCACTCGTGCCCACTCCCTGCCCCAGACCTCCTTTCTTCTGTGTTCAACATGTGAACTTCTGCGCTCCGAGGAACCGAGCTTCGTGCTTCAGAAGCTCCAGAGAACAAGATCCTGCTCAGCAACGTTCAGTCTGAGAAACTAAGACGCCAAGTCTTCAAATGAAACGGAGGTAAAAGCAAACGGCTCCGAGTTCAGCTGATCTGTGGTTCAGGATTCAAACCTCCGCGTATAGTAACTTTACACCTCCTTTTTATTGGCCGTGAAAATAAATAGAACGTCAAATTTTAAAGTGTAAAGTTTAAACACGTAGAGGCCACCTACACACACCATCATCATCATCATCATCATCATCATCATCGTCTGCATTAATGCCTTCAGCTTCTATCGGTATTATAACGTTGACATCTGGAATCCAGATCACAAAGTGATTGCAAACATTTGACGCTGGCAGCAGTTCAGAACTTGATGTGGGAGACGGGCCGGCTTTTCCCATGATGCTCCGGTGTGGTCAAATACGTGTGTTTTTCTCAGCGTGGGCGGGCGGGGGGGGGGGGGGGGGGCGGGGGGGGGGGGTTGATCGAGGAGCAGGAATCCT